>NC_056741.1:9860186-10057686 GCF_019279795.1 Protopterus annectens | reverse complement strand
AAAAATCTTTTTGTAATGGTAGTTTTGGTTGCTGCACTAAATAAATGTTTGTTTCTATATAAGAGTCCTAGTTTTTGATGAGTTTTCTTTATATTTTTCTGTATATGGGGGTCAAATGAAAGTTTATTGTCAATGATAACACCTACAAGTTTGGTTTCCTGCACTATTTCTATGGCAGTGTTGTCAAATACAAGGATATTTAAATGATCAGTGACAGGGGAGGTGTTTTTGGGATGAAAGAGTACTAGTTTTGCCTTCTTTGGATTAAGAAAGAGTTGGGCATTTCTTAGCCAGGATTCAACTGCTGTGAAGGACTGTTGAGTTTTTGAGAGTAGTTCTGGTAGTGATTGAACAGTGCAGATTATGGTGGAATCATCAGCATATTGAATGAGGGCCCCAGGGTAAGAGGCAGTGTGAAGGTTGTTTGTGAAAATGTTGAAGAGTAGGGGGGTCCTAGGACGGAGCCTTGGGTGACTCCAGTAGGGTTGTGGAGAAAGGGTGAGAGTTTGTTGGACCATTTCACTGCTTGTTTATGATCCTTGAAGTAGCTCTGAAACAATTTTACTGTGTTATGTGAGAAGCCTAAGTTAGACAGTGTGTTCAAAAGTAAGGGGTGAGACACTGTATCAAAGGCCTTGGAGAGGTCAAGCAATACTGAGGCTGTATAGCATCTTGCATCTCTGGCCTTGTTCACATTGTCTGTAAAAGATAATAGGGCTGTAGCTGTGCTGTGGCTAGGTTGGAAGCCATGTTGGGTTTTGGTTAAAAAATTGTTTTGCAATAGATATTGCATTACCTGCTGATGGATACCTCTCTCGAGAATTTTGGATATGGGTGACAAGATGTATATAGGACAGAAATTGGATGGATCAAAAGAGTTGCCTCCTTTGTGGATGAGGGTGATGTGAGATTGTTTCCACATGGTGGGTACTCCTGATATTTATAAGGATACTGATTGGGTAGGCGACTGAGTTAGCAGCCAGTTTGAAGTAGTATGGGGGGAGATTGTCACCTGAAGTAGAGCGGGGTTTTAGTTTTTGTAGCAGTTCCTTAATGGTGTCAGTGGGTATGGGCTGAAATGAAAATGGGGTTTGTATGACATTTTGTTGAGTAGGGGAGTTAGTAATGACAGGGTTAGAAGTAGTTGATGGCCTGGGGTCGGTGCCTGAATAGGTTGAAGGGTGGGGGGGGGTCCAGCATTAGGGGTGTTAGTTAGTAGGCCTGAAATTGATTTTATGAAGTGTTTGTTAAAGTTTTCGGCTATTTATGATGGAGGGATATCAGGTGATAGGGTGTGCTCTCTATTCATTCCAGGTTAAGTAGAGAAGATATGGAGTGTCAAAGTTTACTGGGGTTGATTTTATGCTGAACTTGAAGCTGGGAATAATATGACTTCTTATCTCTGTTGATTAGTTTTGCCACTTTGTTTACGTAGTGTTTTGAAATTAATATGACTTTGTTTGTTTACAGTTTGACCAGGCTAGGTCCCTTTGCTTCATCAGGTGTTTACGTTCCTTAGAGAGCCACGGTGCTGAGTTCTTTTTGATTCTTTTCATAGAAATGGGAGCTGGGGTATTAAGTATGTGAAGGAAGGTGTTATTAAAGTATAGTACAGCATCATTAAGGGGTAGTTGTCTAAGGGGAGTCCAGTCTATTTCCTGTAGGTGATTGTTGAATTTATGCTGACAGAATTAACTGAGTTCCTAACTGATTTTATAATGTGCACTCTTAGTTGTTGGGAGTTTGTTCTAAGGGAGTAAGCTGGTAGATGATCGCTCAGGGAGTTAGACAGTGTACCAGAAGAGGGGTAATTGGCAGGGTGGGATACTAGAATCCATTCTAAGGTGGATTGGCAAGTAAGATCTTTGCTGTATCTTGTTGGATCATTGATAAGCTGAGAAAAACATACAGATTTATACTATTTGTGGGGGAGTTGGAAGCTATGATTTACCAATCTATATTTACGTATCCTAAGATTATTGTTTCAAGGTTTATTGTTTGGGATGTCCAGGATAAAATATTTTCCAACACTGGTATATTGCTACCTGGTGGGATATATATTACTATTATGCAAATTCTTTTTGATATATTGAGGTTCAAAAAGGAGATTAGTACCTCAGTATTGGAAAAGGTGGGGATATTACTGTGTAGAGGGTGATGTTGAGTGTAGAGGGATATAGAAGTGCTATCCCTACCTCCATTTTTTAGATTTATCTCTTCTGCTTATTGTAAAAAAGTTTGGAGGTATTATTTCTGAGTCTTTTACATTGGGATGTAGCCATGTTTCTGTAAGGGCTAGTATGTCAGGTTTATTTTGATCAATTCAGGCATGCAGTGGAGCTATTTTATTACATATACTTCTAAGTTTAAGTGTAAGTATGTTTAAATCTTTGGAGTTACTCCTGTGGTTAGGAATAGAGGGTGGGCCAGGGTTAGGATTTATGTCTCCACATTTGAGTAGATAGGTAATGAGGAATGAATACCATGGGAAGTGTTTTTATTCCTAGGTGAGGGTACTGGTGTCAAGTGTGGTTTCATAGGAGGTGAGGAAACCAATTTGTGGCTTGAATAGAATGGGAGGGTTTAGGGGAAAAGCTGGGAGAAGATATGTGAGAAGCTGTATTGTTTATTGGGGAGAGACATTGTGTCAAAGTCCTTAGAGAGGTCAAGGAATACTGAGGCTGTATAGCATCTTGCATCTCTGGCCTTGTTCACATTGTCTGTAAAAGCTAATAGGGTGGTAGCTGTGATGTGGCTAGGTCGGTAGCCATGTTGGGTTTTGGTTAAAAGATTGTTTTGCAATAGATATTGCATTACTTGCTGATGGATACCTCTCTCGAGAATTTTGGATATGGATGACAAGATGGATATTGGACGGAAATTGGATGGCTTAAAAGATTTGCCTAGAGGAGGTTGCTGATGTGTATTGATGTGTAGGGGTATGCAAAGATATAGCTGTAGTGAGGTTGAGAATTAAGAGTCAGGAGGCTAGGGAAGTTAGGAGGAGCATGTAAGCTGTGATAGTGGGTTTAAAAATAGTAAAAGTGGAATTTGTGTGTTTGAATGTAGTATAATGTGTAAATAAAGATTGCTCTCATGTGATATGTGTACAGCTGAAGGTAAGGTTGGAAATGTTTTGACTTCAGAGTGGGCTTTGATAATATGGTTAGGTGTTTTACCTTGCAGTCTGTGATAAGGATGAGTGGGGGAGATGTAATTGGTCAGTAGTAAAATTATGGTGCAATGCTACTTTGTGTGTATAGTAGAAGAGAAGGTGGTAAGCCTAGAGTTCATTTAAAATAGTTTGAGGTGGTGATTGTATTGTGATGGTAAAGTAGAGTAAGATACAAAAAAGTATAGTAGAGGGCATGTGAATTCAAGGTGAGGATGTAAGGGAGAGCAGATATGTTTGCTAAATAAAAGAAAGGAAGGTGTGCATGAAATGTGGGTGTGGACAAGGTAGAGTTGTATATAATTGGATCATAGGAATGAGGGGGAGTGGTTTGCTTAGGATAAGAGCAGAGGTGCTGGGGGATGGTGGGGTACAGGGGAAGGGTATTGGAGTGAGCAGAGCGAACGGAGCGGGAAGAACCCCCCAGATGTTTTACCACCATAAACAATCAGTGAGGTAGGATGTTCATGGATACAAAAGGCAAGGTGTCTGAACTCTAAATACCTGTCTCAAGTCACAGCATCTAATTTTATAGTTATGGGCTTTCCAAAGTCTTTCCAGGGATATATTACACTGATGACTGAAATATGCTCAAGTGTTAATGTAGCTTCACCTTCAGCAGTAAAAGGCCTGTGATTGTGGGTGAGTGAGTGGGGGGATGGGGATATCTTTCCAGCAGATTCAACACTACAAAATAATGCATACTAGACTTAACAAATTAAGTTATTTGCAGATTGCCTTACATAGATTTAACTTTATTTGTTGCTTGTGAACTTTTGCCGACTGCAGGTGAAATTCAGCTGTGCAGGTTCTTTAGGTAGTGCGATATGGTAAGTCTGACAACTGCTGCTGCAGAAGGTACGTGTGCTTGTTTCACTGGGAGGGAGAGAGAGAGAGAAAGTTAAGGATTTCTTGATGGTTGAACCAGTTAGGTACAGTACTATTTGTCTATACTCATCCATATTAAGTAATGTTTGGCAAACAAGAGTAGTGCACTATATTTCACAGTTGTGCATTTCAGCCTTCTAGCCTTTAAACAGGACAATAAGCTTACAGGAGATATTTGTAGGTATGCAAGTTTGGGGTTACTAAAAACAAAAATGGTGGCTTTCACAGTATAGAAGGACAGAAAGAAAAATGTACTGTGTGTATGCATGCAAGTGTGGGGGTTACTGAGATGTAGGTTTACAGATGTTAGAGGTGACAGGAGGTAAGCCTATCTGTTAGTTCCCACTCTGCTATACAACATAGAATCTGTAAATCTGATATTTAAGCACTTAGAAAAGGCAGCCAGCTAGAGTGTGTAACATATATAAAAATAAAAAAAAGGAAGTAACTCTAGAGAATGACAACACTCTTCACAAACAGAAACTCTAACAATCACCTACATTATCCAGTAACTGTGCTGTTCATACAAACATAAAATCAGGTATTACAACAGAAGGCTTCAGTAGAAGTGAGTGGAAACATATATACATAACATAAACATATGTACTACAGATTAGCAGGGAGAGAGAAAAGAGAAAATAAAGAAAGAAGACTTAGCCAGATGGCAACAGACTGTAGACTTATTGCTGTAACTGCAATACAAATAACAACAAGAAAAATGTTGATGGTTTCACTGAATCCTACTGTACACCCATCCAGTAGAAACGTGCTAATACAGTTTCTACACATTAATAACAAACTTTGCTGCTATTACTGCAACCTAGAGTAAAAAGTCAGCAGACATGCTGATATATTTACTACACATTAACAGCAAAGATACAATACTTAGCCATAATTAAATACAGTGAAATCTTAGTTATATATTTCTAGTACAAGTTTGAACCAAAATGAAATAAACCATAATGGTTAAGAAAATGCAAGAATCCAAGAATCCGATGTACCTTTTTGTAGAGTGAAGCAGTTAGATGGAGAGAAACACCTGGGTCATGGGGTAGTGAAGTGACTCTGAAGTTGGAGCCACAGTGGCAAATGTAGTGAGAGAACAAGCTGAGATGCAGGGAGGAGCATTCAGTTCCTTGAGTGGAAAGCAGTTTCTCCCCCCTAGATGGTTTACATCTGTCAGTAGGACCATCCCAAGTCCCCTGTTGCACTGAGCAGCATCACAGCTCTTCATCCTAAACCGTCAATAAGACCCTCTGTTATTCCTACATCATAAACTGTTCTAACTTACCCACTCCCCAACAGCGCTTACTTAGAAAGTCAACCCCTTACTTACCCGAACGCCTAAACATCGACCCGTCTTCATCGAACCGTGAAAACATTGATCGTCCAGAAGAGTGGAAACATTGAATCGTCATGGTTGGCCTTCTGCGATATAGCTCCGTAAGGTAAGTGTGCAATAGTTACGGATCTTAGGGTTAGGGTGCGGGTTAAGGTAAGTGCATAGATGGTAATGTATGTTAGATTTAGTGTAGGGTTTTGTTAAGTGTATGTGTGTGTGGATTATTTAGTTTGTTTGGGTTTAGCTTTTTAAGGTTAGTGTGTGATAGTTACTGACCTTAGGGTTAGGGTGGGGGTTAAGTTAAGTGCATACTTGATGGTATATGTAAGATTAAGTGTAGGGTTAGAAGCAGAGTTTAGTTTAGGGTTAGAAGGAGGGTTTTGGTTAATGTATGTATGTGGCTTATTTAGTTTGTGTAGGTAGTATGTAGCGGGTGGTGGGGTGGGACAAGTATGAGGGTTCAAGTTTTTAAATTTCACAGTTTAGAGCATTCAGTGTTTATGTGGTTCGATGACGGGTCGACGTTTAGGTATTCGATGAAGTAAGCGGTTGACTTTATAATATAGACCCCCCCAACAGTACTACGGTATAAACCTGCCATTATGGATGGTCAGTTTCCCACCATTTCTCCCCCAGCCAGATTGACTTGGGCATCCTGTGGCAATGTAGTAATTGTCTCGTATACTGAAAACCACTTATTCCTGAAACACACAAATACTGTATGTGAGAGATATAATTATACTATCAATTTGGAAACAGTCCTCTCGTAAAACAAAGAACAAGACATCAAACTGGTTGTCAGCGCACGCATTTCACTTCTCACACATGTACAGGACACAAGACATAAACCCACAAACACAGAGGTAATCACTAGAAGCTTACCAAAATATCGGAGACCTCCCAAACACAAATTATCTGCACACACCTCAACAAGTATAGAAACCACTGCACATAACAACACACATATCAGTGTTTCATCAAATAATCACCTAAGGAAAAACACCTCAAAACCTAATGTCTTGGTCATAGGAGACTCCATAGTGAGACACAGAAATGTCCTCCTCACCAGGCTAGACAAGGATAAGGTCATGGACAGCTGCCTATCAGGTGCCAGGATCCGTCAGATCACACATGTGCTCAGGTTACTCAGTAAGTACTGTTATGACTCTATCATAGTCCATGTTGGGATGAATGACTTGAGATGTACCTTCCTGGACTATATGAAAAAAGACGACTGAAATTATGTGTTCCAGGTAGGTATAACCCTAGCCCTAAGCAGCATTCCAGGATGATGCCACAATATAAACAAAAAAATATTGACTTCAACAACAGTCGTTCCAGGGGGATCCAGTATTTGTCAACCCGGGAAGACAGGGTCAACAGGACATGCAGCGTTGCCAGAGATGGTCTACATCCGCCTCCCTTTGGCTTTCTAAACTCATCTCTTAATATCGAGTTCATTTTACCCTCATATTCTATATTATCCAAAATTACCACCCCCTCCCTTATCTGGTTTCATAACTGGAATATTAAGGTTAGATTTCAGATCATTAAGTGTTTCATTTTCTTTATTACTTAAATTAGATTTCTATTTAACCTTATTCTGTTCATTCCTAAGTTCCTTCTCAATAACCTTCTCCAGATTTTTTAATTGTGGATGGAGGGGTGGATTAAAAAAGAACCGAAAAAATGTTAAGGAGAAGGATCTACGAACATAATTATGACATCACAGTAAATAAAGAAACTAATGCCTTGTATAAACACACTAAGTCCTGCGTAAAAGCAGAACTCTCTTTTTTTGTATTGGAACAGATTAAGAATGACATGAGGGGAGGTCCATGGGAAGAGAGGATAGAATTCAGGGAGCTGTGGTGGCAAGTTACCCTTGAAGCAGGAAACTTCCCTGGACTGAATGATTATGTGTCTATTTTGCCACTATTAAAACTAAGATCTGCAAAACTTTAAAAACCTTTGGTTGCATTTATATTTTTGGCCCGCAGATGGCAATATTTCCTTTATTATAATGTAAATGGGTTAACTTAATATGGTTATGATATGCATTTAATTTCTACATATTAAATACAAATTAAATTTTTAAATATTTTAACTAATTTTAATAGGATTATTTATTTATGGTAAGAATGCTTTTAATGGAAAAGTGCAATATTTAATGAATTTGTATTTTAACATTGTTTTTTGTGGAAATGTCATTGGGTATTTTAAAGTTTTTTGCTCTAATTGTATTGGTTGATTGCCTATTAATTAATGTATAAATGACTAATCTAATGTAACACCGGTCATCTGATGAAGTCTGATTACTGAGACGAAAATGCATGGATTGTAAAGGCGTTCATTTGTGTTTTATTATTCGTGGAGTTTGTTCGTGTTTATAATAAACAGCTTGGAATCTACCCCGGTGCTTTTATTCTCCAAACAGGGCACTTTTGATTGTATTTCTTGGTCTATTTTAAGAGTGCCTTTCCACACTATTTTTTTCTGTACCCATGAACTACAACATATGCGGTAGTATACTTAACACCGAAAGTGTGATAAGAGACCTTGGGACACAGGTGGACAATAGTCTCTCCTTTGATAATCACATTGCCACAGTAGTCAGGAAATCCTTCTACATGGCACATCTCATCACAAAAGGTTTCTCATCCAGAAAAAAAAAGTCATTGTTCCCCTCTACTCATCCCTCATTAGACCCATTATAGAGTACAACGCCCCTTTTGGTATGTACCTCACAAGACATCTACAACAACTGGAAAAGCCACAGAAATACCTCACAAAGAGGATTACCGGCCTCAAACAGATACCCTATGCAGACCATCTCAAAAAACTCCAGCTTTACTCCGTCGCATATCGCCTACTCAGAGGTGATCTCTGCCTAACATACAAAGCTATGTCAAACCCAGAGCTGTTGGACATGCTCCACTTAAAGAAATCCCTCCAAGCTACATGCTCTAGGGACCTAAACCTTGTCACCACAATAAACAGAACATGCTGGAGGGATAGATTCCTGTCCCAGACACTTCACATACTCTGGAATAAACTACCTATCTATATCAAACAAAGCTCCTCATTAGCACTCTTCAAGAAAAATCTTGATGATTGGATGGGAAATAGGAAATTCACCCCGGGGATCACTTCTGTGGCTCTGCTCAACAGTGGCACAGGAAAATAATTTTCTTGGGTGGAAAAAGCCAGGGTATCTTTTTGGCTGGGCTTGTATAGGCCCCAGGGCTGATAGCCTAGTACTTACCTATGAACCTATGAACCTATAAGTATACCTTGAGACTGGAGAAACAGTATGACTCTCTCAAACTACTCAATGCCCAAATAACTATAGACAAAATGCCATACCACATCATTGCTAACTCGAAGCCCCTCTCCACGAACCAAGAAAAGCACAAAGCCAACCTAGAGTTACTGGAGTCATTTGCAATAAATTTCAACACCTTAGTCATGGGAGATTTCAATTATGCCTCCATCGACTGGGTAGCATACACAAGTTCAAACATGCTTGCCCAGAGGCTCCTGGACTTTGTCAATGCAAATGCTCTGAAACAGATAGTCTGCACCCTCACAAGGGGCTCTAATGTCCTTGACATAGTACTCACCAACATGAGTGGTCACTGTATGTCCTTTGTGTGAAGTCCTCCCTGATAAGGTTGGACCATAAATCAGTCTCATTTGAAGTAACTATTAGTCCCCATACCTCCAAAGGACAAAAAACTAAGGAATTTCTCCAAAGGAAACTACATCCTACTAAGTGATGGTACAAAAAAGTTTATACCCTGTGACAAAAGGAGGTACTGCCAGCACAGCTAGCTGGACTTTTGTAAATAATAATATGTCATCCATGAATATCAACATGATTCATATGCTTGTGTTACAAATGTATTAGAACTGTATGTTGTCTGTATATCAAACTGTTGGTCAGAAATGTGTGTTGATAGGGTTTGCAAAGTACTGAGCTTAAAGGTGTATCCACAGTGTACCCTACTGGAAGAGAACAGACATGTATATACACTATTGTAACTGTGTAAATGTATATATTTTTTAACAGTGGAAACTGGAACATAGAAGGTTAAATTGCAAAACTTCAGAAAAATAGTTGAAATTAAATTATTTTATAACTGTGTCATAAAAGATGGTTTCAATGCAGCAAGGAGACAGGATGTCTAAAACTAGGGAGCCTCCTGCATTGTCTAAGTGTTTTATTGTTTTATGTCTTCCAGCAGCTGCAAAGATCTGAAGGCTATGTATTTTTCACAGGTAGATGCTAAAGGCTAGCAGTTTCTAGCAATGGGGGTTTAGCTTGGGAACTAAAGTCGAATGACAAGAAGTGATGTCATCCTGCAAGCTACCTATCAGTAATATTTAAGATATTCATTTGAGAAGTCTCTGAGAGAGACAGAATATTCTGTATTTGTCTTTGACCTAACAGCAACAACAGCAAGAAGACCCATTCATCACACTTGCCTTGCTCTGTAAGTAAGTTAACGAGTGTATAGTAATTCTCTTACATTCAGACAGGAATATAGTGAAGTATAGCTTAGATGTTTTATTTATCTGAGACTGTCCAGCAATGTTGTTTTAAATATTTCCTGAGATTTTGAACTATGATGTAACTGTGATTGTTTACTGAGTATTTTCTTGTTCTTTTATTATTGATTATTACATTTTTTAAACTTTTCATTGTGGCTGATATTTGTGAGACGTATTTAAGTTCTGAGAGTACTTGCATATTTATTTGGTGACACTGTGGGCCACTCCTAATAGCCTTTGATTGTAACATTACACAGTAAGATTGGACACCCTTTGTTAAGGGCCCTAAAGTAGCTGATAAGGAGTGACTGGTGGCAGTAATAACTACCTTTGAATCAGTCTCCAGAGCCATGGACAAGGGTAAGGTGGTCCACACAGCCTATCTAGACCTTGCCAAGGCCTTTGACACAATCCCCCACTCTGGAATCATAGATAAACTTACTAAGTTGGGCATTAATCCCTATGTCACCCAATGGGTTTCTAAATGGCTTACTGATAGAACCCACACTGTAAAAGTAGCAGACTCCAAATCCAGCTCCAGACAAGTGACAAGTGGAGTACCTCAGGGTTCAGTCCTGGGGCCGCTCTTGTTTGGCATCTACTTCTCTGAAGTACAGGTCAACACTAAGGGACTCTGGCTAACAAAGTTTGCAGATGACTGCAAACTGGGAGCCATTATTGAATCCCCAAATGATGTGGATACTCTACAAAGGGCCTTACAGAAACAGATGCTTGGTGCCAGAGCCATGGGCTCAAGCTCAATGCCAAGAAATGTATTGTTATCCTCTTTGGGAAAAAACATGTATCCATGAATTACCATATAGGTGGCAGTACACTAAACACAGAAAGTGTGATAAGAGACTTAGGGACACAGGTGGACAGTGGTCTCACCATCGATAACCACATCGCCACAACAGTCAGGAAATCCTTCTATGTGGCACACCTCATCATGAATGGCTTTTCATCCAGAAAAAAGGAGGTCATTGTCCCACTGTACTCATCCCTCATTAGACCCATTATAGAATACAATGCCCCATTTGGTATGTACCTCTCAAGACATCTGCAACAACTGGAAAGGCCTCAGAAATACCTCACTAAAAGAATCACAGCCCTAAAGCAGATGCCCTACGCTGACCGCCTTAAAAAACTCCAGCTATACTCTGTCGCATATCGTCTACTCAGAGGCGATCTCTGCTTAACATACAAGGCCATGTCAAACCCAGAGCTGTTGGACATGCTACACTTAAAGAAATCCCAATCCCTCAGAGCTACACGCTCCAGGGATCTAAACCTTGTCATCACAATAAACAAAACATGCTGGAGGGATAGGTTCCTGACCTAGAGATTCCCCGGACTCTGGAATAGATTGCCCATACATGTAAAGCAGAGTGCCTCTTTGGACCTCTTCAAGAGGAACCTTGACGATTGGATGGGAGAAAGGAAATTCACCCCAGGGATCACGTCAGTTGCCCTGCTAGACAGGGGTCCAGGAAAGTAAATAATGTGGGAAGAAATAGCCAGGGAATTGTTATGGCTAGGCTTGTATAGGCCCTAGGGCTGATAGCCTAGTACCAACCTATGAACCTATGAACCTTATAGTCTGGGCAGAAGCGGGCTTAGCTAGTAAACCTGTGTCAGCCTTTTCCAAGTGTGTGTGTGTGTGTGTGTGTGTGTGTGTGTGTGTGTGTGTAAACTAAACCTCAAAGAGTGTGTATGTCAGCTACCTGAGCCTGGACACAAAGCACTGGTTAGACAGAGAGGGTGCTAGAGGCCTTGACTTATTCACTCAGCTGAGATCTCAACTCTATAGTTGTGCCAGTGGGGAGTCTTACTGAGGATCTGGAGAAGGAGAGAAAAACTAGCCCCAGACTGACTGTGGTCTCTGTGTACTCTTAAGGGAAACTGCACTTGATGCAGAGAGCTGCATCTTTAAATACTGTGTGCACCTGTCATCCTTCCAGTGTGTATATTCCCCCACTGTTGCCAGTGCTGATAATTGAGGTTTCTTGATTACTGGGCCAGTGGTGTGGTGTCACATACCCCCTGCAATCCCAGGCAATAATGACTACTATGCAGAGATGTACATAAATGCCCTTTATAATCATCTTATCAACTGTATAGACTTGGCTGTACCTAACTTAGCTAGTAAACCTGTGTCAGCCTTTTCCAAGTGTGTGTGTGTGTGTGTGTGTGTGTGTGTGTGTGTGTGTGTGTGTGTGTGTGTGTAAACTAAACCTCAAAGAGTGTGTATGTCAGCTACCTGAGCCTGGACACAAAGCACTGGTTAGACAGAGAGGGTGCTAGAGGCCTTGACTTATTCACTCAGCTGAGATCTCAACTCTATAGTTGTGCCAGTGGGGAGTCTTACTGAGGATCTGGAGAAGGAGAGAAAAACTAGCCCCAGACTGACTGTGGTCTCTGTGTACTCTTAAGGGAAACTGCACTTGATGCAGAGAGCTGCATCTTTAAATACTGTGTGCACCTGTCATCCTTCCAGTGTGTATATTCCCCCACTGTTGCCAGTGCTGATAATTGAGGTTTCTTGATTACTGGGCCAGTGGTGTGGTGTCACATACCCCCTGCAATCCCAGGCAATAATGACTACTATGCAGAGATGTACATAAATGCCCTTTATAATCATCTTATCAACTGTATAGACTTGGCTGTACCTAACTGAATTAAAAGCAGGCTCTCTCGAAAAAACAAGCCACCTTGGTGGACATCTATTATAAACAGATTGTGTAAGAAAAGGAAGAAAATGACATCTAAGAACAAGAGGAAACTGCCTCTACAACGGAAGAATTCCCTCCACAGACTGAACAAGCAAATCAGAAGTCTTGTAAAGTACTCAAAAGCTAATTATGAAGCTAAAATGGCATACCCAGCCAAGGGAAATCATAAGGCATCCTTAACTATGTCTGAAATCTAAAAGGAAGTCCCCAGCTATGTACTGAATTGGTAGTAGAGGGTGCCACTCATATTATACTAGAGGAAATTGCCAACCTGCTAGCTGACAGATTTGGTGCAAACTTCACCCCCAATCTCCTCCAGCCATACCCTAAAGTATACCTGACTCAAGTTCTCTACCTAGCATCTCTAGAGATCAAGTCATATATGTGACCAGATAACCTCCCAGGCTGCTTACTAAGCATTCTAAAACAGGACATAGCTGACCTACTTGCTGTTCTTTTTAACCATAGCCTGAAAATTGGCTTTGGACAAGCAGAATGGAGAACAGCAACAGTAATCTCCTTGCATAAAGGGGGGCCATCAACTGACACTGGGAACTATAGATCCATAAGTCTAACCAGCGTCATCTTCAAGGTCATGGAAAGGATCATCATGGACCTTATCAACAAGGACATAGTTGACCTTCAAACTCTAGACCCAGCCAAGTTTGGCTTCATTAAGAGTAGCGCAAACTTATTGAATCTGATAGACTTCTTTGAGAAAGTCATCAAAGCCCTGGATGAAGATAAGACAGTGCATACCACCAATCTGGACCTAGCCAAAGCATTTGACACAATCCCCATCTTGGGTATCATTATGAAACTCTCCCAGCTAGGTTTCAACACTTACATTACTAGATGGGTAGCTAACTGGCTCACCAACAGCGCACATACTGTCAAAGTTGTTGACACCTCTACCAGTAGTGGCATACCCTCAAGGATCTGTACTAGGCCCTTCACTATTTGGAATGTATTTCTCAGAACTCCAGGCTAAAGTAGATGGCCTTTGGCTTACTAAATTCGCTGATGATTTTAAACTTCTTCTTTTGGCTGTTCCTGTTAGGCATCGCCACAGCAGATCATCTGTTTCCAATTCTTCCTGTGCTCTGCATCTTGCTCTGTCACACCAACCACCTGCATGTCCTCTCTCACCACATCCATAAACCTTATCTTTTAGGCCTTCCTCTTTTCTTCTTACCTGGCAGCTCCATCCTTATCCTTTTCCCAATATACCCAGTATTCTTCCTTAGCACATGTCCAAACCAACACAATCTTGCCTCTCTGGCTTTGTCTCCAATCCGTCCAACCTGAGCTGACCCTCTAATATACTGATTCCTAATCCTGTCCATCCTCATCACACTCAGTGCAAATTGTAACATATTTAACTCTGCCACCTCCACCTCTGACTCCTGCCTTTTTGTCAATGCCACTGTCTCCAACCCATATAACATAGCTGGTCTCACTACCCTCTTGTAGACCTTCCCTTTCACTCTTACTGGTACCTGTGTATCACAAATCACTCCCGACACCCTTCTCCACCCACTCCATCCTGCCTGTACTCTCTTCTTCACCTCTCTTCCACACTCACCATTACTCTGAAGTGTTGATACCAAGTATTTAAACTCATCCCCCTTCTCCACCTCTACTCCTTGCATTGTGACCATTTCTCTATCCTCCCTCTCATTCACACAAATATATTCTCTCTTAGTCATGCTGACCTTCATTCCTCTCCTCTCTACAGCATATCTCCACCTCTTCAGGGTATCCTCAACCTGTTCCCTACTCTCACTACAGATCCCAATGTCATCTGCAAACATAATACTCCACGGGGACTCCTGTCTGATCTCGTCTGTCAACCTGTCCATCACCATTGCAAATAAGAAAGAGCTCAGAGCTGATCCTTGAAGTAATCCCACCTCCAACTTAAACATGTCCATCACTCCTTCTGCAGACCTCACCGCTGTCACACTACCCTCATACATATCCTGTACCACTCTTATATACTTCTCTGCCTCTCCTGACTTACTCATACAATACCACAACTCCTCTCTAGGCACCCTGTCATATGCTTTCTCTAAGTCCACAAAGACATAATACAACTTCTTCTGGCTGATGATTGTAAACTACAGAGACTAAAAGGCAATTGATTTTTAATGTCTCAGTTTTTCGTGGGAATCAATCATTTGTGGGTAGCTCTGGTGTTCAAGCTTTTTGTCTGCTTAACTGTAAATTGCCCTTAGAGGGCTTGTATAAAGTTTAAAATGGGTTAATTATCCTTTTCAGTTTCCTTGATTAGTTCAGAACCATAAAATTGTCCTTAAAAGGATATGGGTAATACCTAGAATTTTTCTCCATTTGAAAGTTAATCAGAAAAAATGAATTTGCCCTTAAAAGGCTTGTTGTAACCTTCTATAAATTATTCCTTAAACATTTGAGGGTGCTAAATAAAGACTTTGGTGACTTTAGCTCTTCTTAATGGAGTTATTGGCAGATGAGTGCTGTGTTATGTCAAAAAATACATATTAGTACTGTACTATTATTCAATACACAGGAAAACAATACAGAGTGGGCATGTGGTGAGAGTGGCAACTCACTGCAATACAGAGTGGGTGTGTGGTGGGAGTGGCAGCTTACTGTGTAGGCGATGCAGCTTAGTGGGCGTGTGGTGGGAGTGGCAGCTCACTGGTAAGGCCATCGGTGTAAGCGATGCAGCTTAGGAGCCACTTCTAATCACCCACTCATTATGTTGTGTTTGCCTGAAAATAGCGCGTGCTTTCATTTAACAGCGTTAGAAAATCTGCTGTTAGAAAATCTTTAGTTTCAATGGATGTTCCTGCAGGCTTTATATTAATGTTTTGAATAGAGGTTTTTGTATAGGGTTGCCACCTTTTCAAATGTCAAAGTGGGCATTTTTTGTAGAAATGTGAGATTTTGCATAATAAAACATACCTACGGCCAGTGCAAAGGACAAAAGTTCACTTTTTAGCCAACATAAAAGCTTATTTTGTAGCATTTATTTATTTATTTAACATTTATTTACCGGGAAAGTCCAACTGGACACAGGTGCATTTTTAGTGGAGACCCGGGGAGAAAAGCTCCAACAATATGAAAAACAAACAAACATTATATCCACAAGAAAAATTACAGAGTACAGATCAACAATGAAAGTACACATTGCAAATATAAATAACCGAAAGAGATATCACCTAGCAATTTTAATAAAATTTGTACATCATGGTATTATACAAACTAGGCTAGCATATATGTTAGAACGCACAGTATATTTCTGAGGAAGATTTAAAATGATTTGAGGTAAAAGAGTAAGTATATATAGGGAAGGAAGAAGGCATAATAGGCTAGTACTGTATAGTGTAGATCTAAAGAAAGTCAGAGGGTGTGCATAAAAAGTGGAGAATATAGAGTTAGTTATGTGGGTAGCAAGAGCAAAGCCAGGACTTTTCTAAGTGAGTAAATAGAAGTTTTTTTAAATTGTACTATGGTGGAGATGGAAGTGATGGAAGTAGGTACCTTATTCCATATTTTAGGAATGACGTTAGAGAACAGGGATTCTCCAGCTGAGATGTTAGTTTTGGTGGATTTAACTAGGAGCTTGTCACTGAGTTGCTTATGCTATTTCATATATTTATGTGTTCCACATACAAAATAACTGTTTTATGCAACTATTAAAGAAAACTTAAGAAATATATTTGTCTTAAAATCTTAGGACATTTGCCATTTTTTAGGGTTTTTTTTCCCCACAGGACACAACTGCACAAAGTGGGACTGTCCCTCGCAAAGAGGGACAGGTGGAAGCCCTATTTTTGTATGTTATTTATTCTTTAAAGTGATTACTCTGGAGTTTGTGGTGTACATCTTAATAGCTTGTTTGCTTCTATGTTCATATTTATAATTTTATCTGCTTTTTATATAAACTTTTATTTTGAGTTTTAGGCAGTCATGCTGCCTCATATCTAGGGAGGTCTATAAATCATCATTGATTTGAAGAGCGTTAATTATTTATTTGAATATTTATTATGTCAGATCATACCCCTCAACCGTGCTGAATTTCTTGTTTTTACCGGTTTTGAAGTTCAAATAATGGGGTGCCACGATTCCCGACTGGCACCTCTTAATTTCCGAATTTGCCTGGCTTTTTTTTTTTCTGTTTTTTTGAGCTGACGTCATCACACGCGCGATGACATCAGCTCCATGAACAGCCTGTCGAAATTGAGCTCAGGGGCTCAACATAACATGTAAAGCATTTCCAGCTGCTCCAACTAAGCCGCAAGGGTTCCAGGAACAATTACAAGCTGAGAAGGGAATGTGTCATTCTCCAAGAAGATGCAAAGCAAGGTCTGTTTATGTTATTCTATTGCAGCAAGGCAAGGTCTGTTTATGTTATGCTGGTGCTACAAGGCAAGGTCCGTTTATGTTATGCTGGTGCTGCAAGGCAAGGTCCGTTTATATTACGCTGGTGCTGCAAGTCACGTTCCGTTTATGTTATGCTGGTGCTGCAAGGCAAGGTCCGTTTATGTTATGCTGGTGCTGCAAGGCAAGGTCCGTTTATGTTATGCTTTTGCTGCAAGGCAAGGTCCGTTTATGTTATGCTGGTGCTGGATGCAGTTTGTGTGTGTGTGTTTGTGTGTGTGTGTGTGTGTGTGTGTGTGTGTGTGTGTGTGTGTGTGTGTGTGTGTGTGTGTGTGTGTGTGTGTGTAGGGACAGAACATCACTGTTTTTTGACTAACATGGTTTCCATGAAAACTGAGCCCATAAGAATGAATGTCCTTTAGAATTAAAAAGAATATACATATCCTGGAGGAAACCTCTGGTTAAAACAAGCACCACCAAAATCAATAATAGTGAATTTTACTCCCTGTTTAAACCAGCATTTCCAAACAGTCCTTTAAAAGCAGAGAAACATATGTTTCACTTTTGTCCTTGGGCAATGCATAAATGTATATAGTTGTGTATGTTTATTTTTTGTAATTTGTGTGATGTTGTGTAATATGTTTTTTTTTCAATGATATTATAAAATAAATAAAAAGAAATAAAAAATAAATAAATAAATAAAAAAAGCAGAGAAAAATGTCAAATGTTTCCATAATGACTTTGATTCTAAAATGGGGATCACTGCAGTGGCTCTGCTGGACAGAGGCACAGGGAACTAATGGCTTTGCTGGACCGAGGCACAGGAAACTAATCTAAGGGGGAGGTGAAAGCCAACACATTCTGGCTAGGCTTATAGATGCCCTTGGGCAGATAGCCTAGTACTTACTTATGAGGAGAGCTTGCTGCCTTTGTTTAAAGCTGTCAAGCAAAATAATGTTAAAGTACATATTTTTTAACCTGCCAGACTCCAACTTTGTCTCTAGTGTCAGAGAAATCTTCAGTGCTCTGGAATAAAAGCTATTTCATTTGCTCAGAAAAATACCTTAATTACTATTGATGAAAACAAGGACTGAACTTACACATTGCTAAAATATGTACATGCAGCAGTGGATAATTACAGCGGAACATACTACTGAATATCTTTGCGGGATGACAAATAGCTATTTACACCTTGATTGTGTCTTTCGGCTTTTCCCGGTGAGGGGTCGCCGCAGCGGAACTCCGGTCCGCTAATGATTGGTCGTTGATTTTTACGTGCCGGGTTACCAGCCCTGACGCACAACCTTCAACGAAGGTACACCCGTTCATGCATATCTCCAAGCAGAAGACGCTCTAGCTGAGAATCGAACCGGACAGCGTCTTACTGTGAGGCGACAATGCTACCGCAGCACCACCACCGCGATGAACACATATGTTAGTAGGAGATTTCATGGAACTTGGCTGCACAGCAGCGGAGTCACCCTCCATATGAGAAACGCATTCACACACGCTTTTATTGCTTTCTTTTCTTTTTTTACTTAGCTTTCCCATATTGGGACACAGAGCGCTACACATGCACAGTAGCACACCTGTGGAGTCTGCGTCAGTTAAGAATGTAATCCTGCTCCTCTGGACATTTATATGTCCTCCCTCATCAGAAAATAAGGTGATTGCATCTTAATATAGTCACTGCTTCTGTTTTGGAGCAGCAGAAACATGACTTTTTAATCAGGGTTTGCTGCACTGCTAGATGAAGCAATAACTATCCATTTCCCATTTGGTCAGACAGTTTCAGGTGGCTGTTGTCTGAGACAGCCAAAGACTCAAAAGTGAAAGAAAACTGCACTTAGCCTAGTACCTACCTATGAACCTATCGGCCCAAGGGCCTAAGTAAACCTAGCCAACAAAGTTCCCTGGCTTACGCCAACCCAAAAAAGTTATTTTCCTGTGACCCTGTTGAGCAGAGCCACAGAAGTGATCCCCGGGGTGCACTTCCTATTTCCCATCCACTCATCAAGATTTTTCTTGATGAGTGTTAATGAGGAACTTTGCTTGACATAGATGGGTAGCTTGTTCCAGAGTATATGAAGTCTCTGGGACAGGACTCTATCCCTCCAGCATGTCCTGTTTATTGTGGTGACAAGGTTTAGGTCCCTAGAGCGTGTAGCTCGGAGTGATTGGGATTTCTTTAGGTATAGCATGTCCAACAGCTCTGGGTTTGACATAGCTTTATATGTTAGGCAGAGTTCACCTCGGAGTAGGCGATATGCTACAGAGTAAAGCTGGAGTTTTTTGAGATGGTCAGTGTAGGGCATCTGTTTGAGGCCAGTAATCCTCTTTGTGAGGTACTTCTGTGGCATTTCCAGCTGCTGCAGATGTCTTGTGAGGTAAATTCCAAAAGGGGCATTGTACTCTATAATGGGTCTAATGAGTGTCGAGTGGAGGGGAAGAATGACCTCTTTTTTCCTGGATGAGAACCATTTTGTGATGAAGTGTGCCACGTAGAAGGATTTCCTGACTACTGTGGCAATGTGATTATCAAAGGAGAGACTACTGTCCACCTGGTTCCCAAGGTCTCTTATTACACATTTGGCATTAAGAAGACTGCCGTCTGTGTGGTAGTTCATGTGTACAGAGTTTTTACCAAAGGGGATAACAATACATTTTTTGGCATTGAGCTTGAGGCCATGGCTCTGACACTAGGCATCTGTCTCAGTAAGTCCCTTCTGTAGGCTGTCCACATCATTTGGGGACATGACTATAGCTCCTAGTTTGTAGTCATCTGTGAACTTCGTTAGCCAGAGGCCTTCTGTGTTAGCCTGTACTTCAGAGAGGTAGATACCAAACAGGAGAGATCCCAGGACTGAACCCTGTGGTACTCCACTTGTCACTGGTTTGAAGTCAGATTTGGAGTCTGCAACTTTTACAGTGTGTGTTCTGTCAGTGAGCCAATTGGCAACCCATCTTGTGACATAGGTAGGTACTAGGCTATTGGCCCAAGGGCCTACGTAAGCCTAGCCAACAAGATTCCCTGGCTTACACCACCCAAGAAAGTTATTTTCCTGTGCCACTGTCGAGCAGAGACACAGAAGTGATCCTGGGGTGTATTTCCTATTTCCCATCCACTCATCAAGATTTTTCTTGAAAAGTGCTAATGAAGAACTTTGCTTGACATAGATGGGTAGCCTGTTCCCGAGTATGGGAAGTCTCTGGGACAGGAATGTATCCCTCCAGCATGTCCTGTTTATTGTGGTGATAAGGTTTAGGTCCCTAGAGCATGTAGCTCAGAGGGATTGGGATTTCTTTAGGTGTAGCATGTCCAACAGCTCTGGGTTTGACATAGCTTTATATGTTAGGCAGAGATTACCTCGGAGTAGGCGATATGCTACGGAGTAAAGCTGGAGTTTTTTGAGGTGGTCAGTGTAGGGCATTTGTTTGCAGCCAGTAATCCTCTTTGTGAAGTACTTCTGTGGCCTTTCCAGCTGCTGCAGATGTCTTGTGAGGTACATTCCAAAAGGGGCGTTATACTCTATAATGGGTCTAATGAGTGTCGAGTGGAGGGAAACAATGACCTCTTTTTTCCTGGATGAGAACCCTTTTATGATGAGGTTTGCCACGTAGAAGGACTTCCTGACTACTGTGGCAATGTGACTATCAAAGGAGAGACTACTGTCCATCTGGGTCCCAAGGTCTTTTATCACGCATTTGGTGTTAAGTAGATTGCTGCCTATGTGGTAGCTCATGGGTACAGAGTTTTTACCAAAGGGGATGACACTGCACTTTTTGGCATTGAGCTTGAGGCTATGGCTCTGAAACCAGGCATCTGTCTCAGCAAGGCCCCTCTGTAGGATGTCCACATAATTTGGGGACTTGACTATGGCTCCTAGTTTGCAGTCATCTGTGAATTTAATTAGCCATAGGCCTTCTGTGTTAGCCTGTACTTCAGAGAAGTAGATACCAAACAGGAGAGGTCCCAGGATGGAACCCTGTGGTACTCCACTTGTCACTGCTTTGAGGTCAGATTTGGAGTCTGCAACTTTTACAGTGTGAGTTCTGTCAGTGAGCCAGTTGGCAACCCATCTTGTGACATAGGGATTTATATCTAGTTTAGTGAGTTTAGCTATAATTCCAGAATGAGGGATTGTGTAGAAAGCCTTGGCGAGATCAAGATAGACTGTGTGAACCACCTTACTCTAGTCTACAGCTTTTGTGACTGCCTCAAAGAAGTCAACCAGGTTCAGGAGGCATGATCTGCCTTTCACAAACCAGAACTGGGTGTGGTCCAGAGTTTGGAGTTTACCAATATCTTTGTTTATGAATTCCATGATGATACATTCCATGGCCTTGCAGACCAGGCTTGTCATGCTAATAGGGTGATAGTTCCCAGGATCAGTGGTGGGCAAAATTGGAGAGATGAAGGCAAAGGATTAACTGTAAGGGTAAAGAAGCTGTATTTTGAAATTAAGTACTTTTTACCATACAATTATGTGCTGTGTTGTGCTGTGCAATTGTGATTCTTTGAGTTGCAACTGCTAGTTCTCTCCAGTCTAGAAAATGTTTTGTTTTATATAGTAAAGTTGAGCAGCTTGCATTAATAGTTTGTGCATAAATAGTACTGCAGTGGATTGTACTTTCAGCTTTCAGTGTCTGTCAATCATGAAATGAAAAATGTTGCTGTAGATATTTATTCATTCATTTATTTGATCACAATCAGACATAGGATCACAGGAGGTTACTAGGCTAATAGCACCAGGGCCTTTACAAGCCTAGCCTAGTTTAACCCATGTTCCCAAAAATGTATGGTTCAAGCAGACACTAAAATCAGTATCTATTGCCCCTGTCCAGGAGGGACACAGGTGGAACCCAGGGTGATTTTCCGGTTATCCATCCAATCATCCAAATAGGGCCAACAAATGACTTTGTTTAACATGAATCGGAAGCTTGTTCCAAAGGTAGGGCAACCTCTGTGAGACAAGTCTGAGGTGTATACAGTAAAGTAGCTGTAAGTGATTCTGTTTACTTGTATATTTGTGTGTGTGTGTGTGTGTGTGTGTGTGTGTGTGTGTGTGTGTGTGTGTGTGTGTGTGTGTGTGTGTGTGTGTGTGTGTGTGTGTGCTTAAACAGGGAGGTTACACTATGTTGGCTCCTTCTGCCTTTAAAAATCCTGTTATTGTTTTCATTGTTTGCTGTTTAATTCTCCCTTCCTAGTGAACATCATTACTACACATTTAAAAGAAAATGGCTACCATTTACTACAGGGTCTGGGTCTCTGGGACCATATTTTGGTTGTCTGTTCTTCAGTTTGTGTTTGAAAGTTGATATCCCACAATTCCATTGGAGTGGGTGGAGTTGCATAATTATATATGCAAATTTTATGTTAATCGGGGTACAGATTTGTACCTATTTTCATGGGCCTTTTCCCAGATTATGTTTCCAAGTTAAGAGGTATGTGTCGGATCTGTCTGCTTTTTAACCTTATCATTATCTCTGCTACCACAATAACTGGCGGGTTATTGTGTCTCTCCTAGAACAGTGTTGCTTTATTGTTATTTTAACTGGAAACCAACACTATTACTTTCATTTGTGGTAATCCACACCCATTTTTACCGATATTCCTGAGGTGAAATTTAGTGGATTATCATTGAATTTGTCCCTCTGGGGAGCTCCTGAAGGGCTGTGGGAATCCCTTGTTTCCTGATTTTAAGAGCTAGTTATTATTTACTAAACTTGTGGGCTGCTCGCAGGGGATTGTGGGGAAATTGTGCATTGGCAATTATCCAAAGTTGGAACTAAACCATTGTGCCGCTAAGACATTAAATAAAAATTATATTATTAGATTAGCCCCTGTAATGTTTAATTACTTTACCTTAATATTTTTCAAGGTGGATATGCCTCCTCAAGGTATCCGTTGAAAGTTAAGCAGTAATCTATGTCTGCGGGCTACAACTATCGAAGTGATGTGATACAAGTATGTTTTAGTTTTTTAACCATCCATCTCATTCTCTAAAAGACTTTGTTTTCCTGATTTTTTATCTCGCGGTGTCTTTACTTTCAGAAGGCTGGTGTCTATGATTCAAGTGTGAGTTTTGGGTTAGGGCCATAAGAAGTGTCCTTGTGGGGTGTTAAATTCCATGACTTTAACTTCTTAGAAGTAGCATGCAGTAGGTACTTTTATTGTCAACGGTCATGATGTACTTTACAGAGATTTGTCATAAAAATGAATTATTCTACTTTGTACTAGCAATATTTTATTTCATACCACAACATGAGTAGTTGCCTTGGCTGTTGTTAGAGCCTAAATTATTCTTCTTTTACTAATAATGTTTTATTTCATACCACAATATGAACAATTGTGTTAACTGCTGTTAGGGCCACTGGCAGAAGAACATTATCAAGAGGACCTTTGTTTTGTTGTGTTTTCCAAACAATTTTGCATCACGATCATCTCTTTTTTTGGTTTTGTATTACAACAGTAGCCCACCAGATGCACAGTAGCAAGGACCGCCCAAACCCCACCCAACACCCTGTGCCTGATGTTTATTGTTAGTGTACATCTGAATAAACATGAGAAGAACTCCATCAACAAAATTAATATTCAGAGCAGTGACTTGTAATTCATGCAAAGTAGTTAAGTTATGCAATTACTTAATTGTTCAAGCAAACTTCTGAGTAGGACCTAAATGCAACACATAAGGAAGGAGCATAAGCGACTGCAGTTCTTAGTAGAAAACAGCAGTTTTTTAAGCTATTTATGTAACATGACATGCACAGTGCTTGCCATCAGAAAGAGCATGCATCATGTACTGCTCTGTAGCCACACCTACTTTAGCAATTTCCTCACAACAGAGCTAACTTGGAGTTGGTGTATTTAAGTGCCATCAGAAAGAGCATGCATCATGTACTGCTCTGTAGCCACTGCGTCCACACCTACGTTAGCAATTTCCTCACAACAGAGCTAACTTGGAGTTGGTGTATTTAATTGCCATCAGAAAGAGCATGCATCATGTACTGCTCTGTAGCCACTGCGTCCACACCTACGTTAGCAATTTCCTCACAACAGAGCTAACTTGGAGTTGGTGTATTTAAGTGCCATTAGAAAGAGTATGCATCATGTACTGCTCTGTAGCCACTGCGTCCACACCTACGTTAGCAATTTCCTCACAACAGAGCTAACTTGGAGTTGGTGTATTTAAGTCCCATCAGAAAGAGCATGCATCATGTACTGCTCTGTAGCCACTGCGTCCACACCTACGTTAGCAATTTCCTCACAACAGAGCTAACTTGGAGTTGGTGTATTTAAGTGCCATCAGAAAGAGCATGCATCATGTACTGCTCTGTAGCCACTGCGTCCACACCTACTTTAGCAATTTCCTCACAACAGAGCTAATTTGGAGTTGGTGTATTTAAGTAGTGATAGTGTGCACATGGGGGATGCAGGGGGGCCTGCACCCCTGCAAAACCGATTACTGTACAAAAATATGATAAAGAGACATGGGGGGTGCAGAGGGGACTGCCCCCCTGCCTAAGCGATTACTAGACAAAACTATAGCAAAGAAACTGATTTTGGTAAAGTAACTTTTCCTTACATTGTCTAATAAAAGGACAAATAAACACAGAATAACGCCCCCACAATGACCGTTTTTTTTCAGAATGGCACACTACCATCATAAAATGAATACCCCCAATGAATATTCAGGATGTCACTTGCAAACCTGCATGGCTTGTCAATCAGCCATGATTACCATGCCACGTCACATGGGTTTTCCCTGTCAATCAATTTGGGCATGCCCATTTTTCCGCAGAAATGCTGGTGGGGTAGTGTTCTAATACAAAGCTCTTTTTTTATTATAGTGCTAACAACTTGCAGTGTTTTTTCATCCAACCATGATGTCCATGTGGGGCTCCTTTTTCTGTGTGGTGTGCTGCCTTAATTTTTACCAGTAAATACCTTTGCAATATTTATTTATTTTTCCCTCTGTTTGCCTGGATTTACTTCAGTTATGGGAACTAAGGGTTTTGTCTTTACGAACATATAGTATCGTGTTTTAGTTATTGTACAGACGATAAGCTGTAAACTAGGTATGGGTGGGGTAACCTGCGAGAATTATGCAGGTATCCCAGAAGCAAATTTCTGATTCCCTGTATGGATGACTCCCAATAAACTAGTGGGGAGCACTCCAAGGGATTGTGGGAATTGTCCCTTTCATGGTTTTAAGAGAATGATATTTCTTATAGATGTGCAAAGCTAATAGGAGATTCTGGGTTTATCGTAAATAGGTGTCCCTTTAAGAAATGAGCACACCTAAGGGGGTTAACCTGTTTTATCATTCTCAACGTTAGGAGAGGAAAGGGGGGGGGTTTAAGAAAGTAGTATATTTTTGCAAATCGATCTTACCCACCCAATATTAAACTGGAGTGCAGACTATCTGGTGAATCAAAACCAAATTAAGATTTAAAGTACAGGTTAAAAATGTAATCTTTAAGAATAAAATACATCGTATAAAGTGAAAAACATACATTAAATAACACAGAGTGTGATATGAACTTTTACATGTAAGGAAGTTATAATACTCCATCAGTTTTATGAAAGGAAACAATCCAAAAAATCCAGAAGATCAAAAAAATCCAAGGAGTCCAAAAATCCAAATCAATTTGATCTGTAATGACTACTGGTTGTGAAAAAGGGAACAATCACCATTATCCAAAAAAAAAATCAAAGAATAGACGATCCATAAAAGGTTAATAAAAAGCTTTGGGGTTAAGATTTCTTAATTTAAGCAGACTATGGATGGCCATAGAGCTGTTTAGTCCTGGGGGCTTGTATGCCATAAGTCTTAATTGCCATTCTAACTCTTTTCTCTTTAGCCTTTCATTGATGGGTCCATTGAAGGCCATTTGGGTCCTGGTACTTCTTGTCTGTGTTTTACTAGGGTGTTACAGCTGATACTCTGGTGGAGATATGTAAGGTGCCTTGCAATCCTGGTTTTAAAGTAGGCACAATCATTAGAGTTCCCCCAACAATGTTAATATATTACAGGAAGGGCTAACAAAAAAAAATGTCTGGTGCCAAGACACAGTCTAAAATTAAACACAAAAAAGTGAACTAGTATCCCATTTGGCAAAGTGGAATTCCCCACTAATGACAGTATTGACAGCACCCCACTAAGTTCAAACCCAGTGGTGCGATATTCAGGAACACAGGTCGACAGCAATCTGGACTTTGGCCACCAGGTTGCCAGGGTGGTAAGGAAAGCCTTCTACATTGTGCACCTCATAAGTAAAGAGATTGTATCGAGGTTTAAGGATGTTATAAGGTTCCCTATTATATTGACGAAATTTTAGCTTGTCAAAATGCCAAACCTCGACAGCTAAACTCTGAAATTGCAAAACCGCTAACGGCCACCTAAGCAAAATTTTTCTTGGGGAAAATATTCACTTGACCGTTACCAAGAATTTGCCCTTTTCCCCGATGTAGAGCAATCTCGGAGTTAGTATATTTAGTTAGGAGGGGTTGGTGGAGACCAAGCTCCCCACTTAATTAGGGTTCAAAGTTTTTTGTAGTGTCCATCGACCAAGCAAATTTTTTTCCATGGGTAAAGTTCACTTAGGTGGTTGTTCACAGTTTTGCTGTTTCAGAATTTAGCTGTCAATGTTTGACATTTCAACAAGTTAAACTTTCATCAATATAATAGGGAAGCTGTTATAACCCCACTTTACTGGACCCTAATCAGATCATCAATAGAGTACAATGCTCTCTTCTGCATGTATCTCACCCGACACTTGCAGCAACTAGAGAGATCTCAGAGGTTTCTCACTAGAAGATATAGGACCTCCAAACCATGACCTACATGAATAGACTGAAAGGACTGTCACTGTACTCTGTATCCTATAGGCTGCTGAGAGGTGACCTGTGCCTGGCCTCTGACCCCAACCTGATGGAAATGCTGCACGTCTGTAAATAAAATGGCCCAAGAGTCACTCGCTTTAGGAATCTCAAGCTTGCCAGTGACAATAGAAGAACATGCTGGAGAGATGGGTATGTCTCCCAGAGATTGCCTCTGTTCTGGAATAAACTTCTAATTCATGTGAAGCAGAACTTCTCAATGAACCTATTCAAGTGCAACCTGAACAAATGGATAGGTGACTGCAAATTCACACTGGGGGTGGCACTCATGTCATTCATGGACAGGGGTAGTTGGTGCTAATCTGTAAAGTACATCCATCTAACCATGGACAATTAGGGCAACCCAGGATCAACATGGCTAGGCTTATAAAGGCTCTAGTGCCACTGGCCTAGTAACCTCATATGAACCTATGATGGAACCTTGATGTACAAGCTATGTAACTAAAGACCCCCCACACACACACACACACACACACACACACTCACACACACACACACACACACACACACACACACACACACACACACACACACACACACACACACACACACACACACACACACACACACACACGCACACACAGAGAACAAACTGAAAACTCTATCATCCAAAATTAAAATGAAGAAATTAAACAAGGAGGTTATAAACAAAATCTCATTTACCAAGGCTAAGCATCAACTGAGAACTGACTACACCATCAAGAATGACCATAAGTCTTTCTTTAAGTATGTCAGGGATCCTTAGAAACAACACTCAGCACTGTACTGAGTTAATGAAAAGCAAAATCACTCACTCAGACCCAAACAGAAGACACAAATAGCTCACGCTTCTCCACCCATCCCCCAGCTACCTCTAGTATCACATATTGTCCTCATTCTCCCCACCCTTCAAATCATGTTTAAGGAAATGACAAAGGCATTGACTGAGGCAAAAAAAAAATCCTAGCACTGTGGTCCTCTACAATGTGCCAGGGTGGTTTCGTACAATAAGGAAACACTGTCTCACAGAGCCACGTAAGGAAACACTGTCTCACAGATCCACGTAAGGAAACACTGTCTCACGGATTCACTTAAGGAAACACTGTCTCATGGATCCACTTCCAGTGTTTTCATACTTATCCTCTGAAATGGTTTCATGCTGGTGGCATACAGAACAAGCATAGTTGGTGACCTCCATAATGGAGGCACAACAACTGATCCTGAAAGTTATAGACCGATAACTTTTCTTCCCACAAGGGAGGCTCCACAGTTGATACTGACAACTATAGTCCAATAAGCCTTACCAGTCTAATCTGTAAGGCAGTGGAAGTCATCATTATGGAATTCATAAGCAATAATATTGGCAGCTTACAACCCCTTGACCTACACCAGTCTAGGTTTTTGAAGGACACATCCAGCCTCCTTAACCTAGTAGACTTTGAAAATGTTACTAAGGCACTGGATGAGATGAAGGTGGGGATCTACCTGTATCCTGTCTTGGCAAGTAGATATACCTCATTGACTACAGTCACTAGGAATAATATAATAAACAGTGGACAGTACTCGTAATTGGGGGTTATTTAGGTCAGATGACCTCCTGGGTTTGTCTGGAACCTCTAAACTTCTCAATTTTGCCAATGCAGTCAATCCTCGATCTGAGGGTCTTGTGTGAGTAGATCTTAAGATCCGATAAAATGACACTCACTCCCCAATCCGCAAACAGCAGCATATCTTAGATAGGCTCTCATATATCTATTTTGACTCTTTAATATATGACTTATATTTCTTTAATGGAGTTGTTGAAAACAAGAAAAAAGAAGATACAGTTTACTTATATATGTTCAATATAAATGGGTAAATGTTTTACTTTTTGAAATACATGGAGTGATGTGGATTTGGGGTTTTAAGTAAATTGCATGACGTAAGAGCAGTCCTCTGTAACTCCACCCTCATGCACACCAGGACAAGCCTCCTATGATATCACAGGCATCTAGAAAAAAGGTTTAACCCTCCCTCTAACACTCGCTCTGTCCAATGGGAGTTTCTTATCTGGTACACACCCACATTTTGTACAATAAATTCAGAGCTGTAAACCACCTCTCCTCAGTCATCTAAGCAGCACTTATTTCCCAATAAAGAATTTTAAAGGATTGAGGACTGTAATTTTTTTTCAGATTTTAAGATCGACTCACACAAGACCCTCAGATTGAGGATTGACCACATAGGCAAGAACTGAGAAGATTAAAGGTTCCAGACAAACCTAGGGATCATCTAGCCTAAATACCCCCCTAGTGTGAGTACTGTCCACTGTTTAAGGCATTGGATGAGGGCAAGTCGGTGTACATAGCTTACCTTGACCTAGCGAAGGACCTTGATACTATTTCACACTTGGGTATTATAGACAAACGAAGCAATCTAAATGTTAGCCATTAGGTAACTCACTAGGTAGCAATCTAGCTCATACACAGACCTCATTAAATCAGAAGTAGTGGTATGATGTCCTCCAAAAGACCTGTCACAAGTGGTTTCCTCTAAGGCTTGGTGTTGAAATTACTCGTCTGATATTTACTTCTCTGATGGTCAGGCAGACAACCAGGAGCTCTGGCTGACCAACTCTGCAAACAGTTGTAAACATGGGGTCATCATCAACTCACAGGAAGTCACCAAGATCCTACAAGAATGGCTAACATTTACAAAGAAATGCTGTGAGAACCATGGTCTATCTAAATTTCAAAAAGTGTAGCACTGCATTTGGAACACAGACCAATGTAGACGATAACTACCTCAAAGGTACCACAGTCATCAGGGACTTAAGATACATCTGTGGACAGTAAACTCTCCCTTGGCCGCCATATAAATGCTTTTTGTTAAAAGTACCTTGCATCTGGCCCAACCTATGACCAGAGGCATATTTTCTAGATTAAAAAAATGTTATCATCTCTAGCTACTCTCCTCTTATTAGGTATTTAATAGAGTTTAATGCTCCATTCAGTATGTACCTGCCTAAACACATGACCCAACTTGAGAAACCCCAGTGTTTTCTCATTACAAAAAAAAATCAAAGGTAAGCATTTCATATGCCACACTGACTACCTTAAAGTTCTATCTCTCTTTTCTCTGTAAAATAAACTCCAAAGCGATGAATCCTGCCTAGCTAACTGGGCCTCATACAACCCTCCTACATATCCATAAAGCCTGTAACACCCCAACCACCCATACAAGCAACCTAAACTTAAAGTGAAACATAAACAGAACCTGTTAGTGGGATAGATACCTCTCATCTGCCTAGCTGACTGGGCCTCATACGCCCCTCCTACATGTCCACAAAATCCTATAACACCCCAACCACCCATACAAGCAACCTAAACTTACATTGAAACATAAACAGAACCTGTTGGTGGGATAGATACCTCTCATCTGCCTAGCTAACTGGGCCTCATACGGCCCTGCTACATGTCCACAACATCCTAAAACACCCCAACCACTCATACAAGCAACCTAAACTTACATTGAAGCAAAAACAGAACCTGTTGGTGGGATAAATACCTCTCACTTAGAATCACTCTTCTCTGAAATGGCTTATTCAACCATATTAACCAAAGTAGGTCACTAACAATTTTAAAGCACAGCCTAGATGAAAGGATTGGTAATCTGTGACTGATGATGATGCACATTTTAGTACCCTTCTTAGCTATTTTTAATGGCTCTGTCATTAGATTCAATGACCTAATTTAATTTCTCTACCCCCTCAGCCTCTGTGATATGAAAGATGATGCAACAAACACGGGAAAGAAAATGTGGGATTTCACAAAAAGCCAAAAGGAGACACGTAAAATGCACAAAACAAATAGAATAATTATTAAATGATGATTTTTCTGTATCTGGCACTTTTAGTGTTTGGTTACAAATAAGGAAAATCTATTTTTGGAAAGAAAATAACAGTTGGGTAGAATTCATCATTAAGTAAAGAAAACTAAAGTGAAAAGGTTGCTTCCATTTCTTGGATCATGGGGGTGTTTCAAGCACTATTAAAAGGAAAAAAAAAAGTCTAGTGAACTTAAGAGGTAGATCATATGGTTAAGTTGTTTTATCAGAAGTGATAAAACTGAAAAAAACAAGATAATGATTGACAAAAGATGATTTTCAGAAAGTGGAAACAGCAGAGTTCGCTTGGATAAAAAAGGAGTAGCTTATGTGCTTAGGAAGAATTTAGTTGCAGTCAAAGGTAGTGACTGTAATTATCACGGGAAGATAGATCATATGGCTTTTATCATAAAACTGGAAACATGCATGGATTTTTTTAATTAATGGGAAAAAATTTAATGAAATGTGGAAAAAAAAAAGCCTCAACTTAACCTAAATCCAAATCGAGATAGGAAGTTTGATAAACAAGAATATTATAAAAAGTACTCAAAGAAAATATATTAAAAGGGAAATTGGTATATATATGGAAGGAAAGGACTAGTCAAACCAAACAGTTCGCATTTACAAGAAATATCCCACAAGCTAAAACATTCAATGTGTTCTTTATTAAAAATTGTTTAAAAGGGGCATGGTCATTGATATATCAGGAAAGGATATATCCATTTCACATTATGCTACTTCTCAGTTAGTGACATGCTGTGACTCATTAAAAAATAAAAATAAAAACCATTGGAGGTGAGCTATTTACAAATAGAATGAGTAAAATAACATTTAAGAAAGTTTTTTTCAAATATGTTACAGAGTAGAACATTACCGACTTTGAAAATATGGGTATAATTGATGGAATGCAATAATAATGGCAATGGTAGTGAGACGGTGCCTGGGGTAGTTAAAACAAGATGATCGAAAGAAAATAAATTAAGAGAACTAGAGCCTGGATTACAAAAGATATAAGGAAACTATACACTATCAGATTTCAAATAGTGTGATGGTAACAGAAATAGGAGCAATTACTGTAGCTAAATAAGATCGTTGGTGGATACAGACAGAAAAGGATGCCAGATATTTACCACTGAGATATAAGGGAAAGATAAGAAAGATACCTATACTGGATGCCAGGTGTACAAGTGGTGGTATTTTCATCACAAAACTATAAATTAAGCAAATAACGTAATAGCTCAAAAGTATTGTTTAATTCTGAATGCTCAGAAATAGTACTGGAAAAGTTTGGACAGATTGGGCCGGATTCACGAAGGCTTGCATGGAGTCTAAGAGTAGAGTAAGACTCCATGCAGCCAGCATGTCCGCCGAGCGATCCAGGAAGAGTCGGTAGGGGCGTGTAACAGAGCTCCTTAAACTAGTCCTACATAGACAGGGCTTGGATATGCAAATTACCTCAATTGCAGGTGAAAGCTATGCAAATGAGGTAAATTTGCGATCCAGGAAACCCGAACCTGTCCGAGTAGGAGTAGTGTTATTTGCAGAAATGTACTCAGTTGATAACTGAGTACGGTTCTGCAAATAGCAAAACGGAGCCGTGACAGCTGCAAAAAAAGCATGCATTTACAGGAGGAAGCATGCCAATGGCCAAAAATACGGCCATTGGTAATGGGAAGTGATGCAAAATAGAAATAAAATAACTTTTTTTTTTCATCCCGATCGCCGGGGTTTAACCGTAGAGCAGCGCCGCGCAAACGCGCTGCGCTCTAAAAACCAGAAAATTAATAATTAAGATCCACAAATGTGGATTTTCTAGCTAAAATGAATTTACAATGCAAGTGAATGGCAGGCTGAAGACAACATGGCCACCAAGTAGAGGTTGCTAAGGGGGGAAGCTCAGTCTAAGAGATGTAACCAAGCATTAGTAGGCAATCCTATGCAAATGAGAGTTAGGACAGTGAATCGCAAGTTTAGATAGGAAATGAGCACAGTCAGTGGAGTGTAGAAGTAAGATAAGGGGAGTAACAGAGTAGAAGATAGGTGACATCACGAGGGGGGTATGCATGAAAGGAGTGAAGCTCATTGGAGCAAAGTGTCATGTGTCAGCCGACAATTACATATTATTGAAAGAGGTGTGTCAACAGGTAGGCCAGGTAAAGTCAAGAAATGGAAGGTGTATGCCATGGATAACACCAAAGTTTCTTGCTGAGCATGCATGCGCATGTGTGCGCACCAGTAAACCCGAGTAAGACAGTGTGCGCACGTGTAAGCGTGTGTGCGCATGTGTAAGCTTGACTAAGTATATGTAAGGCTGTGTAAACAGTTGTAAGCGCATTTGCACCGGTGCGCACGCGTTTTAACAAGAATAAGCAGGTTTTAGTCCGTGTAAGCATGTGTGTGCGCATGTTAGCTGCTGTGCGTGTGCTTGCACTTGTGTGCGTGGCGCTCCCCCCTGAGGAAACAGAAAGGAAAAAGGAAGCACACCAAATAGTAGGGAAGTTACCAGGGAGTACTAGCAGAGCTAGCAGGTGAAAACAATCAGAATCAGGCAATTACCCAGGCAGAACACTAGCCCAGCCCAGCCCAGTACTTAAAACACTGCAAACAACAGTCCATTATGTTTCTCTCAAGAGACACTGCAACACTGTAGTAAGCTAATAGCAGTGAAAACTGAAAAAGCTGTACTGAGGCAAAAAATGTTAGGGGCTGCCATTGCTGTTATAAGGCGACATATGCAACATGCTGAGGGTGGTGATGATGCAAATGCTGCTGGACAACCTACAGTGAGGAGATGGAGAAGAGTGTACAGGCCCAGGGTAACCTACCAGGGGCTACATGAGTTGGAGATAGTGGAGCGCTATAGAGTGGACAGAGACCTCTTGCAGCAAATTGTTGAGCTGTGCAGGCCATGCCTCACACACAGAACCAACAGAGGAGAACCCATCCCAGTGGAAACTAAGGTATGTGTTGGCCTAAGTATATTAGCAACAGGTACCTTCCAGAGACCAACTGGTGATATAATGGGAATATCACAGGCATCAGCATCCAGGGTACTGCACCAGTTCCTGGATGCCATGTCAGCACATGTCAGTGATCATGTATACTTCCCCAATTCCCATGAGGTATTGGCCAGCAATATGCATCTCTTCCAGCAAATAGCGGAATACCTTGAGGTAGTGGGTGCAATAGACTGCACGCACATATGCATCAAAGCACCAGCCGGTGAGTGGGGTAGGGTCTAATTCAACTGCAAGGGCTTCCCCTCCATCAACTGCCAGGTCGTGTGTGATGCCCAGGGCATAATACTGAATGTGTGTGCTGGCTGCCCTGGAAGCTACCATGATTCCCATAGCTGGCATCTGACGCAGCTGTACCAGATATTTGCCAATGGGGACATCCCACATGGACACCTAGTGGGGGATGCTGGCTATGCACTGGAGCCGTGTCTGATGTCACCCATCAGAAATGCACACACACCTGGACAGGAATGCCATAATGAGGCACACGCACAAACACGAAATGTAATCGAGCGTGTGTTTGGGCTGCTCAAGTCACGGTTCCAGTGCCTGGACACATCTGGTGGAGCCTTGCAGTACTCACCAAATACATGTACCCAAATTGTCATGGTATGTGCTATGCTACATAATATGATCCTGTGAAAACAGATGCAGCAGGACCAGCATAAGCCTGGGCCAAACAGCCCCCCACCATTGCCAGGGCCATCACAGGCAGAGCATGACTCGGAGGAGGAACAACCTGAACCTGCCCCAGTAGGCAGAAGGAGGCGTGCCTAGTATGCTTTGGCCTTGGCAAAGAGGCAACGCATAGCATATACACTGGCTCAGTAGGAACTCTGGAAATGATACCTCTCTCTGACCCACACATATAGTAAAAGGGATGCCTACGTTGACACTACCTGCAGTCAAACATGTATAGGGAGTGTAGTATGTAGATTCCCTTCGCAGAGACTTCCCTTACTATGGAACAGGGTCCCGATCTACATAAGACAGAGATGCTCACTCTCACTCTTCAAGAGGAACCTTGATGAGTGAATGGGTAACAGAAAGTTCACACCGGGGATCACACCAACAGCACTACTAGATAGGGGCCAAGGGTACTAGCTGCTAGTACAAGGGTCTAGGGAACTACTAAAGGGGCGGTGAATACCGCACAATGTGGCTGGGTTAATATATGCCTTTAGGCAGATAGCCCAGTACCAACCTATGAACCTATGAACCTATGTGCATCCGACATAAGCAGCCCTGCATCAATACCTGAGGCATGATTGCCATGTGTTAAGCAATATAAAGCAGTGCTAAACAGCATTTACCACCATGTAGTATATGTAAACCAAATCGCACACACCAACTAGTACAAATGTGGTGAATGTTGAGTAATATTGGCCAATGTCCAGCAATGATGGTTAATATTGAGCAATGTTGGACAAGCTGGGTCTAAGTAGGGCATAGCTGAACAAAAGCCAACATGCTCATAGTTGCTCTACTGGCCCTTAAGCAGTCTGGTCTGCTCAGTATGAAAATATAAGCAGTGATGGTCCTCGAACCCAAGATACTGTGCATTATGGTGATAGTACTGAACCACTAAACCATGACAGTATTGCAGTGGTTAACCTGTATGATGGAATGCTGATACGTCTATGCAAAGTATTCCATGGAAACTCTGCAGGCACAGCATAATCTCTGTTGAGTTATGACACAAAGGTGAGTCCTGCAGTAAGAATAGAACCTGACTTTCAACACACACAGTAGAAATGTTAATATTGGACATGTACACATACATCAACAAATGAAGTGGACCTCAGACAGCAACATACTGAAAGGTCACACTGGGCATGCTCACACACTTGAATACATGAGACAAATGTCAGGCAACAGAACACTGACAGTCTGAACTGGGCATGCTCACACACTTAGGCCATGTTGGAGTACAGCAGTGGGCCATACATATCAGGCAGTTGCATGTGTTAACGCAGGAACCTCTCACTATCCAGCAATCTGCCCTGTGCACACACTTATATGACAACAGACACGTATATAATATAGTGGAACCCTGTCATAATCAAATATGTTCCGCAGATACCTAAGTGGTTTATAGAAAATGGGAAAGCAAAGATGATAAAAACCTGCAAACAGTATCAGCAATAACATTGTGCATCATGAACATTTTCATAGGTTCAGAGGTTGATACTAGGTTATCTGCCCTAGGGCATGTTCAAGCATAGCCAGAGTGTGTTTGGCTGCTGCAACCCAGTCAAATCAGAACACTGTGCCCATGAATAGTAGGTCACACAAGATAGCCCATTTACATTTAGTGTATTGTGCCTCTGTCTAACAGGGACCCAGAAGATATCCCATGGGTACACATACGATCACCCATCCACTTGTCAAGATGTCACCTGTAGGTGGTCAGTGGGTGGTTCTGCTTATGCAAAACTGAGACTACACTCTGCAGTGAGTGGAGCCTTACGGATAATAATCTGTCCCCCCAGCATGTACTATCAACATCTGTGCTGAGGTATATGTCCCCGGAGTGTGTAGCTCCAAGGGAGTTGGATATCCTGAGGTGGAGCATGTCCATTAATTCTGGGTCAGATATTGCCTCAAACTACAGGCACACAGCACATCCGTGTAGGTGGTAAGTGACTGCGTAGAGCTGGAGTTACTGTATCTGAACTGTGCAGGGCATCCGTGTGAGTCCCTACATCTGCTTGATGTGTAACATTTGTGGCCATTACAAATGCTGCAGGTGTCGGGTAAGGTACAACCCAAATGTGGCATAGTAACCAAGCATGGTTGTGATGAGTATAGGGGCACAATGACCACACATGATCAACATGTGAAACCATGTGGGATATGGTGGGCTATGCAGAAGTGCTGTCTAACCACTTTGGCAATGTGATTCTCAAAGGCGAGAGTACGAACAGGTCGTGTCCCCAAACCCGTAACAACTACTACCGTATGTAATGGATTACTACCTATGTGGTAATGTGTGGGCATGTTGTCATTCTCAAAGGGAATGACTATGCAACTAATGGCATGCAGGCACCAGTCATCCTATCTCTGTGAGACCCTGTATGAGTATGCATGTGCCAGCTGGAGAGTTGATTATGGCACCCAGTTTACAGTCATCTGCGAACATGGGCAACCATATCCCTCCTGTGATAGCCTGTACATCACACAAATATATACTGAACAAGAGGGGTCCCAGGACTGAGCCTTGTGGGATGCCATGTGTAACTGGTGTAAAGTCAGACATGGCACCTGCAACACTGAGCATGTGGGTGCTATCCCTGATCCAGGTAGCAATCCATCGTGTGAGATATGTGTCGATATTGATGACGGTGAGCCTATGCATAATGGCCATGTGGGCAAGGGCGCCCGCAGGCAGGTGCACTTGCACCCCCCTGGAATCTGCTAAGCATTTCAAACAGTTTTTGTGGCTGAGCATTTATGTTTTGTGCATTCTTCTTTAAGAAGATCGCAGGTAGGCGTGCTGACATCATCGCTATGTGAACGGACGATGGATTATGCAGCCAGGAACAGACGATGGGACCCGTTCAGTGTGTGTGTGTGTGTGTGTGTGTGTGTGTGTGTGTGTGTGTAAAATGCCCCAGGTGTACATGGTGGTAGGTAGAGAATAAGGCTTGAACTCTGTACCTTGGGCCCAAGTGGCAAGAGCCTGAATTCCCTACCCACCACCATTTGTAAAAATATTTCAGGATTTTCCCTCATACCTTTTCTGTTCCTCATAAAATCTGTGGTTTCTGCATTTGTGTCCTTGTTGCCTGACAGCTAAGTGTTATTATTTGGTTATATTCTTGGATGTCTGGAGTGTTTCTCCCTGGGCCTCTGCTAAAAAAATTGCTTTTTTGTTTTCAAAGTCAGACTTTCCTGGATAATAAATGTAAATGGACACATTTCAATATTGGACTTCTTTTCTTCAGAAAGTGTATGGTAACAAAAGCAAGCTTTTATTCTAGCAATTTTCTAAGTGTACAAGATGGATATTTGAAATGTATCCCTGTGTTTGGGACTGTATTCCCCCCATTATTGGCTTCATCCAGGTTTTGTGCTAGGGTTGAGAGTTATGGTAAGAATTGAATTCACTGAATATGTTTGGGGCTGTATTCACCCAGTATTGACTTTGTTCAGGTATTTATTGGCTTCATCCAGGTATTTATTGGCTTCATCCAGGTTTTGCTAATGTTGAGAGCTATGGTAAGAACTGATTTCACTGAAAATGTTTGGGGGCTATATTCTCTCATTACTGGCTTTGTCCGGGTGTTATTTGCTAAGAGGTTGAGAGCTATGGTGAGGACTGAATTCACTGAATGTTTGGTGGTTGTAGTCACCCATTATTGGCTTTGTTCAGGTCTTTTGTGCTAAGAGGTTGACAGCTGTGCTATGGTGAGAACTGAATTCACTAAATGGTAAAGTTTCAGTCTTCCTCTTTCACAAAACAGCTGATTTGGCGTAGTGGTATGTTGCTTTGACTTTTGCATGGGGTCCCCTGGGTTCAAGTCGTGGCAGTGAAATGTATGGTGGTAATGCAGCATTTTATTCTAGCAATTTTCGAACATTATACAAGCAATGTTTAAAATGTGTCCCTGTTGTTTGGCCTTTTGCCCCCCCCCCCAATAAATTTCGACTTTTTCCAGATTTCTTGTGCTGCAAAGTTCAGAGATACAGCTGAGTGTCGAGTAGATTTTACAAGGAGCTGAGAGCTGCAGGGGAGCAAAAGTTTAGTGCTGATTATGTTTAGTCTGCTTACATTAATAGCACAACAGATAGTGTACTTGCTTTAGATGCTGAAGGCTGTGGGTTCTACTCCGCAGTAGGTAAATGCATTGCTGATGCTGTATTGTGTTGTAAAGGGGGTGGATGCTGCAGTCCTTTTGGCAAAGATACCTAGTAACTATGAACCTGTTAACAGTTTGCTATCCATTCTCTATTGCGGTATTACTAGCTTTTCATTTTACTGCATGCAACAAAGGCAATTTATTCTTCAAGGGTAACGGGCACTTTATTTGTAGATTAAACAATGACATATAAAGTGTTTGCTAGCAGCAACCTCTATTAGTTACAAATTTCTTCAATGTGGATTTTACTACAGAGATTGTGTATTTTTTACTGATACTGGTGGACTTGAGTAGACTTTATGATGGAAATGTTCTGAATTGGGCAATTTTGTCATTGGTGGATGCTTTTTGTTTTTGTTTACTGGAAAAATTTTCAAAACAATAAATTTAAAATGCCCTTTAACAACTGTATTGTACAAGGAATATAATGTAATACAGTCAGGAAGGTGTATCAAAGAGCATGTGTATGTTATGTTCGAGGGGCCTATGATTTTGAAGACAGCCCAGAGTTAATATTTGCAATTGGCAAAATGTATTTTCTCTGAAAGTGGGTTTCGGTGCTGTTTCAATGCATGTGAGTTTCAAGGGCAGAGAAGTATTAATGTTAGTCTATTTTCATTGAGACTGCATTGCTTTAACAGATGTGTATTAGGGTTTGTGCTGTAAAATGCAAAATAACTTTCAAATGAAATCCTAAATCATCGCAGAAGTAAAGCAGTATGCACATTAGTGTTTATGGTAAATGGGGCAAAATAACCAAGGAATGGGACATTGGAATGGCTGCAGGGGGGGGGCTCCATTTGACCATGATTTTGTGAGGAGGATAGCAAACTCAGACAGCCCCGGTTGAACTATACCTCTCAGTTGTCCATATCTTTGCAGAATTAATAGATATTTGCTGCTTATTTTTGGTTTGTTTCTCAAAATTTGTGGTTTTCTAGCAAATCATTTAGGAATGAAGCCATTAAATGACAGACATTGAGTTTCAGATGTCATAACCTTCAGAAAAATGCATGCTAATGCAAGACTAAGTTTATATAAGAGCAATTTTCAGTAGTGTTTCTATGTTCCCCAATATATTTGGCCTTGTTCAGATTTCCTGCATTAAGAGGTTGAGAGGTGCGTGCAAATCACTTTGTAGATTAGGAATATCCAAACATCTCAATTGTCCCCAATTCTGGCTCAAAATGTTGCTCTTGCTCTCCCCTAATAATGCCTCCTCCAAAATGGCAATTTTGGAAGAAAATGTGGAGGGTTTACAATTATAACTGTAATGATCAGTTGTAGATTACCTTTATTTCAGAAATGCATGTGGATGCTCTTATTTTGTTAGCTGCTTCAAGTTAACTGTTAATATTAAAAGGTGTCCCTTTTTGACAGGTATTTTTGCATCCCATTTTGGTCTGTTTTTCATAAAATTGTGGTTTCTGGCAAATTAATGGCAAGTCATTAAAGATTGAAGTTAGAAAATAATGGCAGACATTTGAGTTTCAGATTTTATACCCTTCAGAAAATTTGTACTAATGCAAGATCTACCTGTTCTATTAAGTTAATAAGAGCAATATTTAAAAATTGGCCTTATTTTTGGGCCTGTGTCCCACTTCTAGTTCTATGTATTTGTCCAGATTTCTTGCTCTGAAGTTGAGAGGTAGGAGTGTCAGAGCCTTCAAATTATGACATACTTATTGCACCCCAGCCCCCATTGTAGTGGCTCGGGATGTGTCCAAGGAAGGCAAGAAGCAGTTATGCAGTATGTGCAGAGTATTCCCCCATCCAAGGTAGATCACAAATATGACCGTGGCTTTTCATCTGTCCTTGATTTTGCAAAATGTTCTGGTTTTCTATCAGATTTTTATACTGTTGATTTATGCTTCTTATTATTCAGGAACTGCATGCTATCACAGTGTCCTGTTGCTCTGTTTAAGTAGCCATGGTTTAATGAACATCAGGTAAGCTTGTCGGAGATTGTAAGATGCAAGTAAGCTTTAGTAAGCATATTGTTAAAGAATTGCTAGCATTGAAAGCCTTTTCGTTGCCATGCAGAGAATATTTACATAGCTAGATAATGTATAAGCCTTGGGTATTGAAATGCATATGACAGTATTTGTAATAAGGACAGGATTACAGTATTTTCAGAAGCTCATTACATTTTATTGGAGACCAGTGTCTTATAGCAGTGTCTGTGTTAGTACACTTGTAGTTGGGTGGCTTTAATGGTATATGGTAAATAAGAATTGCTACCTTACTTAAAAGCCAAGCCCTGCAACAACTAGCTCCACAATGAAGTCAAAACACAATAGCTCTGGTGGGTAAATGTACTCTGTAGTAATCAAAAAAAGGCAAATGTTTGAAATGACTACAGCTTATGTGCAAACACAATAGGTTGTGATGAAACAATGCTCTGCTAAAAATGCTTTAATGCTCCACATTGCTGAGCTGCAATCACTAGCTACCAGGATTTCACCCACTTCAGATCAAGCACGGTGCCGTTCAGTGCAACCTTCCCAGAACTAATTCAAGTCTGACCAGAATTATTTGGTGTGTGTATGAGGGAGGTAGCATACCCCTCAGCTGTCCAGATTTTTGCCCCATATTCCTCTTAAAAAGGATTGAAGTTGCTAAATAATGAGACATTTCAGTTTTAGATGTCATGTCATTTAGAAAAATGCATACTAACACAAATCCTGTTACTCTTGCAATTTTCTGGGAGCCATATTTATAATTTGTCCCTATTTATTTTAGGCTTTGTCAAGATTTCTTGCACTAAGGGTGAAGCCTTGAGGGTGTGGTATCTTTGTAAGAGAGAGAGAGAGAGAAAGTGAAATGCCCAAGTTAGAGTTAGCAGGTGGAATTTTCAAGTGCATTTTCAAGGAACTGTGAGTTTTAAGGAAGCAAAGTTCACTGCTGCTCATGCCAAGTCTATTTACAATGTGCAACCATTTTGTTTAGCAAATGGTATCTCTATTGTGGTATAAAGTTTTAAAGCTATGTTAGTAGCACCACAAGTAGAATACTTGCATCTTAATGTAAAGGCTTGAGGTTCTATTCCTACAGCATATACATTTGTATGCTGCAGTCCTCAGGATGTCCTCCTTTGGATGAGATGCCTAACTATGAACCTGTTTTTCAGCTTGTCATCCATTTTCTATTGCAATATACCAGCTTACCATTTTTAATTTAACATAGGCAATTTATTCTTTGATGGCAGCAGGCACTGAATTTGTAGATGAAACACTGAAATATACAAGTGTTGCTGTATAATACAAGGGATATAATTCAATTATATATTATAATTAATACAATCAGGTAAAGCAAATAACTTTTGCATGGCCCTAACGGTGCAAGGAGCCTATTGCTTAAACAGTTCAAAGGTAAATAACCTGCCACTGGCCAGATGCATTTTCTTTGAATGTGGGTTTCAATGCCGTTTCATTGAATGTGAGTTTCAAAAGTAGAGAAGCTTTAATGCCAAGTCTGTTTTCATTGAAAGACTATTGCTTTGTTTAGGTTTAGTAAATGTCTCAGTGTTTGGGCTATAATGTTTGAAATAAAAGTTGTAAATTTAAATCCAACTGCCTGTAATCATTGTAGAACTAAAGCAGAACACAGTATGCACACATATTTGAATAGTGTCTACAGTAAATGGGGAGAAATAGCCAAGTAATGGGACACTGGAATGGCTGTGTGGGCGGGGCTTGGGTGGGTGGACTTGGGCGGGGCTGTGTTGGTAGGGGGCGGGGTGAGCTATGTGGGTGGGGCTCTGGGTTTGCACCCCCCTGCAAAAAATCCTGCGGGCTCCCTTGCATGTGGGGTATTGTGTCGAAGGGTTGTGCAAGGTCCAAGCAGGCTGTGTGGACAAACGTTCCAACACTGATGGACCTGGTAACTGTTTAAAGAATACAAACAGGTCCAACAGGCAATATCTGCCCACAACAATGCTGTAATATGTAGGACGCAGTGTCTGTAGGTTTCCCATGTCTATGTGCATGAGTTCCATTACAATACGCTCCATAGCTTTGCAGAACAGGCTAGTTAGCCCTATAGGCTGATATTGTCTGTGGTCTGTTATGGCAGTATTCAGTGGCGCGGGACCACTATCGCTGTACGCCTTTCCGTGGGTACAAATCCTGCAGTAACCCTGATATCGAACAGTGACGTAATGTGAGGATTACGTCTGTCATGAAGGCCGTGAATAACACAGGCCGGGACACTGTCTGGTCCCATTGATGCTGTGTTGTCTGCTGTGGGGAGGGCAGCACTCACCTGTTTATTCGTGATGTCAGGGAGGTTACACTCTGTTGGGATGGACAGTATATCCTTAGGGGGGATGGGGGGGAGACATCTGCATTGAACCTGTTTGCCAGGATGTTGGCAATGTCTGTGGGTTCAGGGTATGTTCAGTCAGTATGCAGTAACACACAGCATATCAGTGAGTGTCCAGCCAGGTACCTGAATTAACTGAAGAAGGCCTTGTGAGTGTCCGATGTGTCTGGTGCAATTGTCCGTTAGAAGCGGGCCTGACATACATACACGAGTGATTGTAGCTGTCTGCTAGTACAGATCACAGATGCCTTCCCTGTCTGGGATTGTGCTCTATCATGTAGTAGCTTCCTCCTTTTGTTGTATAGCGTATTAATGGCCGGGGCCCACCAGACAGGTCCCCTGCCATTGGAGGAGTGAGTCCAGGTGTTATTTTGGATAGCATGATCCATGCAGTCCACTAGGTGTCCATAGACTGTGTATGTAAAGGATTCAGCAGTCTGAGCCATACTTACCACTGACCCAGGGTCTCTGAAGGATACCACCGTGGTATGGAGAAGTGTGATGTTTGCTTTTGGGAAGTTCACCAAGATTACCCAGGATGGGTGTGGGGACGGGATATGGATGTCCAGTGAGATAAAGTATGTTCTGTCCTTACCAATGAGGTTGCAGGTGTGGAACATAGAGTCCCCATGTTGGTGATGATCATGTCCAATATGTTGTCCCCTCTTGTGGGTGTGGTGACCGGTTGTGCCATAGCATATGAGTTTACAAACTGTAGCAACTGTTGGGCGAAGGTGTTGGGGCCTGAGTACTATCCCCAGTCAATGTGTGTGTATTTGACGTCACCCAATATAATGGTGCTTGGGGAGACCGTCATATTGTCCAGTGTTCCCCGGAAAGATGAGTGTGGTTGCTGAGTTTGTGAGTGTGGTCTGTAGCAGGCAACAAAACAAAAGGCATATTTGCACAATGTTAGGTGCATATGTATGGTCTGTGATGCTTTGTGCAGTGCTACCAACCCGGAGGTATGTGTATCTGTGATGTATATGGATACTCCCCCTATTTGTGTTGGCCATTCACAGTTATGTGGTCAGAAAGCATGGTAGAAAATATAACCTGGTAGTGCTGGTGTGCATGTGGGAGCCTGAACCATGTGTCTGTTAGTGCCCAGATATTGCTATTCTCCATACTGAGGAGATTCCTGAGTGTGGTCAATGTGAGGGTAATACATTTGGTGTTGAGCAGCATTACCCTCAGTGTCATGTACTCTGTAATGTCTATGGAGGTGAGTCTGTCTTTTGAGCCCCACTTAAATAAGGCAGTATGGTTACAGCAAGTGCCTTAGCCAGTATTCAAATGTCCAAGGATGACAGGTGCAAGCAGTCCATAGGAAAGCTATGTGGCATGTCGAGCATGTCACCCCATGCTGACAGACACTGTATCCCCTTTGAATAACACCAATATGTTAGCCAACTGTTAAACGTGATCAGTTTGTTGGTATACCTAGATATCATACTTGGTGAGTGTAAGATGCTATACAAGGTCAGGGTCATACTGGCCTGGGCTACATGATCAGAGAGTTCCTCTATGTATCATGTCATGTGGTCCAGGGAGGAATGTCTGAGGTTGTACGCACCAGCATGGACAATGATGGAGCCTGTCCTGGACTTGCTTTGGAGTGACCTGAGTGCATGTGTTATGTGGTGGATCCTGGCACCTGAGAGACAGCTCAAAGTGACTATTCCCTTGTTTGGCCTGGTGAGTGGGACGTCAGTGTGTCTGACATTAAGTGTCACATATTACAAGTGTATCAGGTGTGTTGTTTAGCCCAAAGGGCAGTGACTGTGTGGCACACTGACATTGTGAACTATGTGATATGTGGGTATTGTAGTGTGGTAGCAGTTGTTTGTGTGTCTGCTTTGGAGGTCTCTGCTGCTTAGGCAGAGTGTATGTAGAGCCTCCGAGTATGTGTATGTGTGATAATGTGGTTTGATTGCTGTCGCTATCGGTGTATGTGAGACTGATATGTGGTGTGTGTGGTCACCTTCACCATCTGATAGACCATGCAAGTCATGGGTCGAGAGAGCTCAGCCTCCTGTATGTCAATATTGTTGCATCTCTCACATATATCTGAGTGTGTTGGGAGGAGGAGAGGGTTGTCTGTGTACATGAAGCAGATGTGACATTGTGTCATAACCACAATATTCACTAGCTGGACTGGAGAGTACACACAAAACCGAGCCCTGGACATGCCAGTATATTATGATGACATACTCTGTAGCCTGATCACAAAGGATCAGTAGGGTGTTAAGTGTGTAAAAGTGTATAACTGGGATAAGTGCTCAGGTTTGTTGGTGTTTTGTAAAGAGTAGCTGAGAAGGAGTCCAGACTGAGAATCATCACATGTCCTTCAGCTATGTCATAAATAGTAATGTGCACTCATATATGTCCTGAGTCAGGGCCAACTGTACCTTACTGACAATGCCGGCATCCTGTCAGACAGGCCCATATATGCATAACCACCTCCCACTGATGATAGTCCCTGACATCATACCAGGAGATATTACATGTAGAATGGCTGACCAGCTCCCCCCAAAGCCAAAAGCATGGCAGCAATTGTATTACAATGTTTCCCAATATGTGTCATGCATGCACTACAGAACAGACAGACCCTGCACCTGAACAGTCTGTTGAGCCTCACCCACTCCACAGGGTCTGGAACCATCGAATGTGTTACAGTAACATATGGCACTCCCCACAAGTGTGGGTGCACAACACACCATGGGAAGTATAGTCCAGTAAGCCTATAAAGTCTGATCTGCAAGGCCATGGAGTGCATCATGGCTGAAGTCATAAACAGAGCTATTAGAAGCTGACAAACACACAACCCTGCCAACTGTGGTATGTTCATGTGCAGATCATGGTTCCCAAACATGCTACACCGTTTGCAAGGCAGCCACCCAGGACATACATCACTGAACAGAGCTACATATGTCCCACATAGACTTTGCATAGCTCTTCATCACCATCACAGTCACATGTCGTATCCACAAAACCAACAATCTGTGCATAGATATGTGTTGACATATGAAGGGATGTCATTGTGTCCACAGATAGATCACACAAGGTGCGACTCATAGGGTCCTGTTCAGGCTGTTGATACCTGCCGACCCACATGGATCATTCCTGGGATTGCATAAAAGAAGGTGCACACACATTCCCATGTCCAGTCTAATGATGTCATGCATCCTACAAATATACCAGGAGAACAGAAACCACCCAGTAAAGCATGTAGTGTGCTGTGTTACTGCGTATCTCTCTAGTATCATAGCATAGTTAAGTAGGGGGTTGAATCCTACAAGTGCTGACAGTGTTTGGGGGTGTATGTGTGTCATTTCCTTTGAGAGGAGTAGCCTTTTTGGAGACTGGGAAAACACATTAAAAGAGGCACATCCCTCTTTGGAATGTCTGATGATGTCAGCATCCTACAAATATATCAGGTGAACAGAAACCACCCAGTAAAGCATATAGTGTGCCGTGTTAATGCGTATCTCTCTGGTATCATAATATAGTTAGGTAGGGGTGTGAATCCTGCAAACGCTATGTGTGGTCAGTGCTGTGTGGGTTTTGATTTTACTATGGTATGACATATGATTAAAACAGTATGTGCATTGCACACATTGGGTATCTGCGTGGCAAATGAATATGTGTACATGTGACCTCAATCAGTACATAGGTGTGAAGCCTGCATACTACATGAATACATTTGTTTCCTTCAACAGATTGTGCCGCTGCTTCTCAGATCATAGGTCACATACGTATGTATGAGACAAGCCCGGCCACTGTAGTGATCCATGACCAAGGTCATCTGTGCCACACACACCTATGACACGTACTATAGAGTACTGTGAGTGAGGGTAATTGCCTGGGGTATATGTCACACATGTTCATACACAACAACGATTGGCAGTAATGGACAGTCATTATAGGTGTACAACAGCCCTGTGGATATGCATGCAGGCCCCTAATGTGTTTATGTGGATACCAAGGGACAGATGACATAACACGTGTCTGTCTGTACACATTGGTACCCAACATACATGTTGAGGGCTACCACCTATGTGGTACTGTCGGGATAGTATGTCTAGTAAATGTGGGTGACTATGCCATAGTCGGCTTACAACTATACAGCATGTATTGGACAACAGGTAGCTGTCTGTATGATACTCTTGTGTAGGATATGCGTCCCATCCAGGGAATGCAGTGTAGGCCAATGCATGCATTTCCAGATGTGGATGGGCATATCCCTAGTGTGTTTGCATGCACCTAAGAGGGCTATATGCCACACAGGTGTGGTCCCAGGAATGTGTGGCGGTCAATACCACAGGTTACTGTTATAGTATAGTACTGGAAGGATCCAACTGTTACTGAGTTCCCTACAACTGTGTGTCATTTGTCAGGACATCATCTAATGATTGGTTATAGTCATGCTGTTGAGGTGGTGTATACTACCAGACTGCAGATCATTGACAGATATCAACAGTATCACCCACAGCATAGTGTCAACCCATGTCATACACACATGTGTACCCATGTTAGTACATATCTGTAGTAGAATGCATACTGGCCATCGAAAGATACCATGAGATGTTAACAATGTGTACAACAGGGTGTGTCGCACATCCCACATGTCCCCTATGCACGTACATGCAGACAGTGCGCACACACCATGTTCACAGATGTACACCTGCTAATTTGTAATGCACACATCACACATGTACTGTCCACTCACTAACACATGCTGGCAACACTGTACACGTATTTCCATAACCACAACGCTGAAATTTGTCTTCCTTGTCTTTCTCCTCCTTCATCTCATGGCTTCAACACATTTAGTGCTTATAGCATTAATTGGAAGAAGCTCTATTTTAAACTTTTCTATACACAAAAATGTAGCACTTTTATGGTCCCATCACTATGGCCACTCCCTATCTGCTGTCATATTTTCCCTTACTTTATTTATTTTTGCACCGTTACAGATAATGAGATAATTTTATGGTATCTTCTGTGTAATTCACTTCCTTTGGATAGATTATTTTTGTACTGTTGATTAATGGGAGTCTCTTTTGCTGCTAGTGAATTTTCTGCATGGATTGCACACATGAGAATTGTGATAGTGCTTTCCAATCCCTCCCCTATGTGTTCAATTAGCCTTGTTGTTTATAAACAGTAATTATTTTAACGTCTGTTGACTCTGTAGCTTTATGCAGTGGTGTTATCAGTGACTTCTATGCTGTTTCCACTTCCTATGTGACCTGCTACTGCTTCACTACCCCTTTATTACACTGTCCAACTCCACACTTCCTTGATCTGTTTTTAGCCTCTCCTTCATGTTCCATCACTCAGTAAGTCATGTAGTAATTCACCATAACAGTAGATGTCCACTTAGGAGCTTACAGCTGCAGTAATGTCCCATATCTATGGGAATTTCCAAAAGTAAATGTCTGAGCTTCTGATCTGACTGTCACAGCTATGCAGACATCTCCCATGAGCATAACTTCTCCTTGTTTGACACAATGCAAATGTACATGCTCACATCAACAATTAATAGTTTTGTTGCGGAGAAAATATCTAAATTGTACACCTGTTAGGGGCACAAATAGTTTCCAGTCTCTTGTTTACAAAACCTATGAGGACCCTTGCCCTAGTATTTTTATTTTTATCAAAGTTAGAATGGGGATACTGCGGTGGTGGTGCTGCGGTAGCGTTGTCGCCTCACAGTAAGACGTTGTCCCGTTTGATTCTCAGCTAGTCTTCTGTGTGGAGGCATACATGAATGGGGTGTGCCTTCGTTGAAGGTTGTGCATCAGAGCTGGTAACCCGGTACGTAAAAATCCACTACCAAACATTAGCGGACCCGAGTTCCACTGTGGCGACCCCTAACCAGGAAAAGCCGAAAGACACAAACAAACAAACATCAAAGTTAGAATGGTACTGACCAACCCTCTGAAACAAAATTGGAGAGGTGAAAGACATATAGAAATAAAGGCTTCCTTGGCCCCCATTTCCTGCAATCCAGAGAAAACATTATAAAAGGCCCAGAGAGAAAGAGGGGAGGAGTTTGTACTGCAGAAGGGATCTCCGGAGTTTGTACTGCAGAAGGGATCTCTTGTTTAAACACCTACTGTTAAGATGAGCTTCTCTCACAGCTATGCTATGTTCATTGTATGGATCACTGCTGTGATGTAATTCCTTTTCCATGACATAGTATTAGTACCAGTGTTCAAGAACGAAGGGACGTTCAAAGCTGTGGGCAGTACAGAGGTATCAAACTCTTGTCACACTGAATGAAAGCAGTTTACAACTGTAATGGGGAGCTCATAACTGCTTCCTGGTGCTGTTGGGAGTTAATACCTATTCCACATAGCAGTCTAGATTTAGTTCAGGATGCAGCACAACTGACCTGATGATTTCAGTGAAACAGATATTTGAGAAAAAGCAGTAAATGGAGGCACGGTTCAAGTGAGGAATTCCCAGATGGGAGAAAGAATATGACAAGATCCAAAGAAAGCTGATTTGGACAGTCCTGTGACTGTACAAAGTCCTAGAAACATTGGCAGAATTAGTACAGGCTATGTACAAGGACTCAGTGACACAAATATGAACAGGGGGATTCCCAGTGGGAGTGTGAGGGTTTGAAGCCGTGTAAAACTGGCAGAATTAGTGCAGGCTAGGTACAAGGATCCACTGACACCAGTGCAAATAGTGTTTGAACTCACAAAGGGTTTCCCACTGCGAGTGGGTGTGCACCATGATTCAGCTCTAAGCCCACTGCTGTTCATACTGGTTATGGACTACATTAAAACAGGTCAGAGGGGACATGCCAGCCAACAAAACTGCTCTATGAACGATGATGTGGTACTACAGGCAGACTTGGAGCAGGAACTTCAGCAAGTGATAGGGGACGGGAATGCAAAACTGAAGGTGCATGAAATGAAACTAAGCAGAGACAAGACAGCTCTCATGGCAGAAAATGAGGAAAAGCAGAAAGAGCTGAAAATTGAGACAAAAGGGAGAACAGCGGGACAGGTTAACAACTTCAGGTATCTGGGAGGAGTGGTTGAAAAGTGAAGTCACTAATATTATTGTTTTCTGTTTTTGTGATGCACATTACTGTTGCTATCATGTTTTATGATGTGTTAGTGTACTTCATATACAGATCACCTTTACCTTTGTTACAAAATGTCAGGTGCACCATCTGACAGGTGGCCGCCAAAGAAGGTGTAAAAAACAGCAATGTGACCAGTACTACTGTATAGCACAGAAACCTATGCAGTGAAGGCAAAGTAGTTGAAGAAGCCAGTGGTGATGGAGGTTAGGTGCCTGAAACTGGTAGTAGGTCGAACACTCTTGGACAGACAAAGAAATGACATCTGGACCAAAGCCAAAGTTGCTCTAATTGCAGAGAAGATCAAAGAGAACAGATTACATTGGTTCAGTCACATCACATGTGCAGTAAATCAGGAGATGATTTGTTAAAGAGATAGAAGGAATGCAAAAGGAAATGAAAACATTCATCCAAGAGATGGCTGGATTGTGTGAGAGAATACCTACATCAATCAGTGTATATATTATCTGATCAAACATTTAGGTTAGTGAATATCTAAACAACCTGGTAATATCGAAAAACTAAAATTGCGAACGGTCGATTTAACGTAGGAAATGAATTTTCTCGGCCCCCCCCAACCAAAATGAAGTGGGGGCTTCGCCCTTCACACCTCCTGATGTGGGGGGTTGTGCCCCCCACCCCCAAACTATATATACCAACTCTGAGATCACTCTACAGTGGGGAAGGGGGCAAAATCCGCATAACAACCAAGGGAATTCTTTCCCTGCATTAATCGGCCGTTCGCGGTTTTTTGCTTTTGCTATTACCAGATCAACGTTTTGGTATTTGCTAACCTAAATGTTCAATCAGGTAATAGGAACCCCATCAATCAGACACAACTGTTAAAGAAAACAGGAAAGCAACACAACTGAGAGAAGTTCTGACAGTTGAAACTCACAAATGGAGTACTAGAGCAATGGAAAGGAATTTGCTAGGGTTGAGGATAAAGAATGACTTGTAAGACTACAGTAGCAAAGCATGTTCTACCCCTGGACTGCATGTCTGCCTTATAGTGTTTTAAAAAGTGTGGACCAATGAATGGCAGCCCCACAAATACCTTGAGCTGATATGTGTTTGTATAACACACCCAACAGAGAGTACACACTAATCAATTCCTTTAAGGGTCTGTTGCAGGAGTGAAAACATAATATATTGATCAATGATTTGAAAATAGTTTGCTTGATATGCAGGAGATAAATAGCTGGTCTGTTTGTCTAATGTCATTGTTGCTGGGAATGTAAAATATGAGGTACCAGAGGATGTCCAGTAGAAATCAAATCCTTTATCTTTTGTTTTGATGGTTGGGGGGAAAGTAGGCAGCTGGATAGCTTGGTTAAGTGCAAGTTCAAATGCTACATTTGGCATAAAACAGGGGGGCTGTGTCCTTATGGAAAATCATGTCCTTACATATGATGGTTTGTGGCTCTAAAGGCCTCCTGGCTGATGTCACTATCACCAAGATAATTTTCTAAGAGAGGACCTGCAGTGATGCAGATACATTGGACATGATAGGAACCAGTCTTAACGTTTGGATAAAGATAGGTTCAGAGAGGGGCACTGACCTCTTGTTTGGCTTAATGTGTAAGACATCATTTAGGAATTGTTTTACTAAACAATGAGCCAGCAAACAGATCTCAGTGAGGAGGGATTACCAGTCATAGAAAGCATATCATAATAGTGGAGCAGGTAGAAACTTCAAGAAGAATTCTGTCAAGTATTGTAAAACATAAGGTTATATACACTTCTTTTAGTTCATAGCTGTAGATGTTCACCACATGGAGATACTTTTCCATTTAGCAAAATAAAGTTTACTGATGATGGGTCTTTTATTGTCTAGCATGATGTTCATGATTTTTTTTGGAAGCCAGTCTTTAAAAAATAATCATTGGGCTAGCCTTACAGTCTTGAGGTTTGGGTGAACCATCTCCCCTCTGCCTTGCGCTACAAGTGTGCAATGCTAAGGAAGTATTAAATGTGCTTTGTGAACACAACTAGCCTTATTTATTCATAAATAAAGTGCTTTTGTTCAGCAATTACAAGGAGTTCTTCAGATCATTTACTAAACTCTAAACCACAATTTAAATACTGATAATTACATGAACATCAAACTATCTATATTAATATTTAAAAAGACCAACTTAGTTTTACAAACCATTCTTAAAAGACAGTATGTTTAAACAAGTAATATATCAGCAGACTAAAAGGTACCACACATTAAACTTCTATTATTTATCAGAAAAATATTTTAAACACCATCCCCCATATTAAAGCATATAATTTTACCACAAATTTACTTTTCTTTTGTAATTTTTTTTATTTTTATTTTATTTAACATTTGTTGACCGGGAAAGTCCGACTAGGTTCCACAGATCCTGTTTTCATCGGAGGCCCGGGGAGAAATGCTCCAGAAGCATGTCTTTAGAATAATGGTAGGTAAATAAAGGTAATGAAATTCCATTTACAGCTTCAGCTACTTCAGTCTGAGAATGCTTACTATAGAAACACTTTAATTTAAGCCAAGGACATTGTTGCTGTGATTCTAAATTGCCATTTCAGTTTTTAAAAATTCAAGTCTGTCTTTCCATGCCCCCCCCCCCCCCACCTTGGATGCACATTAATCGAGTCCAAAACAAAAAATCTGAAATGATGTTCATGTTGTTTTGTAGCATGTCTTAAGAAAACATTGTACTGGTTAACTTTCTTAACAACATAGAGGTGTTCATAAAACCAATCTCTAAGTGCCCTCTCTGTTTTGACAAAGTAAAATCCCAGGCACAGTTGACATAATGGGACATAAATGACCCTTTTGGAACTACAATTATAATGCCAATTACATTTCACGACTTCATGATAGTAATATTAATGCTTTCCCCTTCAGGTATGTACTTGCATTGATTAGATATGCCACATTGGAAAGTAACTTTTTTGTTGCTTTGGTGACCTATAATGGGTAGGATATTTTCAAGTGCATTCTTAAAACTTCTGCCTTTTCTCAAAACAACCTTGAGATCCTCTCCTAGGATCATAAACATGTCTTCAACAGCTTGTAACAAATTCCCATTATGACCTAAAACCTTCCTTACCCTGCTGGTGTCCAAGTTATAAGTCATAATCATTTCTCTTTGAAAATACCTTCCACGTTGAATCCTATTATGTCTAACAATACCCTGGTTGACATCCACAAGTGGAGCATATACACCTTCTTTCCTTTTACTTGTCACTTTCATTAATAAATCATCTATCATTACCATGGCATAACCTCTGGTCAACAACATCTCCCTAAGTTTTCTGCTCTACAATAGAAAAGTCTCTTCTTTGGAGACCATTTTAGCTAAGCATGCAATTTTTCCCCTTAACCAATGCCCTTTTTTGATAAAGGGGATGCCAGCTGGAAAAATGTAGTAAGGCATCAGAATATGTGGGCTTCTTAAATATATTGGAATTAAAGGTCAACTTAAATAAATTATTTGTAACTAATGCATCCAAGAAACTTATACCCCCATCCGAGCAAATGTAGGCAAATTTCAGTAAAAAGTTTTATTAATATAGTCAATAAACTGTACCGATCCCTCTTTACTATCCTTTTTATCAAGGAAATGGACATACAACTTCCAAAACTGGATAAAAGGGGAATTAAAAATAAATTTATTTTCCCAGTATTCCATAACAGTGTTTCTAAAAACAGGGGCACAAGTGGTCAGATAGCTACTCCAGCCCATTCATGTTAGTAAGAACCTTCAAAATACATATAATTGTTAACTAGTACTAACTCTTTAAAAATTTGCAGTATTGTTTATTTCATGATTTGTTAATTCTGAAAATTCCATCAGATACTCAACAAGCCACTCCACTCCCAGTTCATGACTATATAACCGAGTAGAGGTCCTTAATGTCAGTAGTTACAAATGTGAGCTTCTCAACAAATAAAGTTAGGTTTATTTTCATAAGAAAATTCCAAGATTCCATTAAAATGCACATACTATTTTTAAATAAGTTTTTTTTTTTAGTTTATAGTCAATATATTTAGCCAAAGAATAGGTTATAGAGTTACCAGCATTAACAATTGTCGCAATGGAGGAGGTCACAATTTGAGAAGTTTTTGGTTTGGTGTTACCCCTTTGAGGTTATGGTTCAAAGTATGACAGATTTTTTTTGCCATATGACTTAGCAGAGAAAACCATGATTGCCTTACCAGGATGGAATGATGTCCGGTATGCATGCTTAGTGTGTTTCCTTCCCGTTCATGTTTAGATACACTAATTGGACGTTCCTAGTTGTGTTTGAACCATTCATGGTCAGAGTCTGGTGTCATCAGGCTGTTTGTATAAAGATCTGCATGGCTGGATCAACAAAAACATTCTCTGTTGATGTCTGTAATAAGTATAATCAGTTGGTGGAGGAGCCTAATGTGTTTGCTTTCCAAAGGCGTCTTAGATACCACTGGATCCTTCTCATGTGCGGCCGAGTTACAGGTACCATGAGAATAATTGCTGACGTGCCTGATACCTATTAGCATTTCTCTGATTGTAATCATGTCCTTTTGACACAGATCTGAGAATAGAAGGTTCATCTGCTGGTTTCCTCTCCTGAGACAGAAAGATGTGCCCCGTTTCTGTATCCAGGTATTCTTGTAGGATGACCCTTGATTATTCTGGTGTTGTTAGATTTTGAAAGGTTAAGTGAGAAGGTCTGTTGGCCACATGTCTCATAGAAAAGGCTGGTGTTCTGCTTCTATCCATTGAAAGGAGATGGATGGGGCAGTTATACAAATAAGGATACATGTCTGCACTCTGAATCTTCAGAAAAGTGAACACACTGGGGAAGACACTTGGGGAACACCCACAGCATCACGGAGAGATAATTTTGGAGAGGAATGAAACCAAAACAAATGCCTGTGACCTAACATGAATCCAAGAAACTGTGTGCCTTATAAATGGGGATAATGAGGTAAGTACACATCAGGTCCAGTCTGATCTGGAGGGTTAATGAGCAAAGCAATGGCAGTGGGGCCTGAAGGATGAATACTCTAACCTTTGTGATTTTCCAAAATTTGTTTATGGTAGTCACGTTGGATGGACCTGATGGATGTTGAACTCATAACAGATGACTTCTCTATAGCAAAGCCAACTGAGTAATGGAATGGCATTCTCCCATTTATAAGCCATTCATTTGCATGACATTAGACAAATAGGAACTACACTCATAGTGGTTACCTCTAAAAGCTGTGGAAGTTGGAGCAAAAGGTAGGGTGTTCACCTTCAGCAAATCCTTTGGGAAAGGAATTCTATTGCAGCAGTAATTTCTTTCAATGAACATCTAGTTTTACTAGCTAGAATTAATCTGCAGAAACTGCTACATATAACTCCATTTCACTTTCTTATGTCTGTCTAGATCATGTGACTACTGTACTGCAATTTTATTTATTTGTTTGACATTTGTTTACTGGGAAAGTCTGACTGGGTAAAAACCCTTTTTCAGCAGAGGTCTGGGGAGAAAAGCTCCAGGAAACACATTGCATATCTGCAGGTTATACATTACAGTTCAGATACAGAACAGCAAGGGTACAGAACACAAAACTGAACAAGAAAATTTGTTATATAAAGTAATAATTTATTTATTTAATATTTGTTTAGCGGGAAAGTCCGACTTAGAATGAAGCCAATTTTTAGTGGAGGCCCAGGGAAAAATACTCTAAATTCATGTCTTTGAAACATGGGAGGAACCTGGAGCACCCAGAGGAAACCCACACGAATGCAGGGAGGACATGCAGACTCTGCACAGAAGGAACCCCAGCCGAGAATCGAATCGAAGAACCTCTTGCTGTGAGGCGACAATGCTACTGCTGCACCACTGCGCCATCTGAAAAAAGTAATCCAAATGTAGTTTTAGAAGCTGTAAAATGCATGCACTTATGTGAAAGGATTGGAAGTTATTGTAGTAAGAAGGGGAGAGAGGGGAGAGAAACAAAAACAAGTAGAAGGTAGAGAAATAGGTTAGCAGGTGGAAATAAAAAGGGACCGAAAACGGGTAAAAGAGTTAAGGCAGGGAAGAAGACAATTTCAGAGCACATAACAGCTGTGAGATATTGAATGAAGAACAATGTTATCATAAGGCACTGGCATGTCCAGTTGCTGGCTAGGTAATCTTTTAGTTGAGATTTGAAGGAAGAGTAATGGGATAAAAGCCGGACAGATACTGGAATAGAATTCCAGGTTTTTGTGATACAGTGTGAATACAGACTAACTCCAGGAAATCTATGTGGTTTATAAATAGATAGTAGGTGCTTGTTAGAGGATCACAAGTGACGAGATGGGGAGTAGTATAGAAGTAAAGTTGATATTGCTTGTGGAACAGATGGGTTGTACAGTCTTTTGTGAGTTAGCAGGAGATGGTGAAATGTTAATAGATGGGGGAATTCTAACCAGTGTAAGGCTTTGAGTGAGGAGCAGTGGTGAGAATTGGAGAAGCTGTCCAGTGGTAAACCTAGCTATCTTACTGTAGCATTGACTGAGTTTAGTTTTAAAGATGAGTGTATATTGGTTAGGATTGAGAAGGCATATAGTAGTGACGGTAGGGGATATGAAATGGAGAGAGTTTCTTTAGAGGAATTATTTCGGAATTTTCCTCAATCTATGCAACATGCCTAGTCTTTTTTAGGCAATTGTTGATATGCAGATCAAACTTGAGGTTGTATTTGACTGTAATGCCAAGTAACTTAGTGTGAGATACAACATTGACTTTTGTGTTGTTTAGGGAAGTAACTGAGAAGTTAGTATTGGGAAGGGAGATTTATTAGATAAGAATAACAGTAGTTGCATTTTTTGGGGGTTGAGTAGGAGTTGGTAATTTGTGAGCCAAGTTTCAATGGAGTTAAAAGCTTCCTGTGTTATGTTTAGAAGATGGGTGAGGTTGTTTGATGAGCAGATTAAATGTGGCATTGTCAGCATATTGGATAAGGGTAGCTTGTTTTGCAGAGGTATGGAAAGGATTTATAAAGATGTTAAGAAGTGGACCAAAGATGGAGCCTTGCTGTACTCCAGTATGAACTGGTAGATAGGGAGAGAGATTGGAGTTCCATTTGACTGATTGATATCAGTCTGAGAGGTAACTACTGAACCACTGAAGGGAAGGTTCGGTTAAGCCAAGTACAGAGAGTTGGGATAAAGGTTTAGTGTGGGAAACAGCCTTGGCGAGATCTAAGATACAAGGTTGCTTGTATCACATGCTTTGTTTACTATATCTGTGAAAGAAAGAAGAGCAGTGGTAGTGCTGTGTGCGGGTCTGAATCCATGTTGTGTTGGAGATAGACGATTGTTGTGAAGCAGGTACTGAAGTAACTGTTCATGGATGCATTTTTCTAGAATTTTAGAGATTGGAGAAAGAATGGGCCTGAAATTAGATATTTCAGTGGAAGTACCTCCTTTATGAAGGGGAATGATGTAGAATTTTTTTTTCTAGAGGATAGGGACATAGGCTTCTTTGATAGATCTGTCTATGAAGATGGATATTGTATAGGCTATAGAGTCAGCTGCCATTTTTAGATACACATTAGCGAGATTATCAGCAGACATGGAGCAATGGTTAAGTTTGTTTAGCAAGTATTTAATGAGGGAAGTAGGTACTGTTTGAATAGAGAAGTTGTAGGGACATGTATTTCATAGCTTAGAGACAGTAGAATATGTAGGGATAGGGGTGGGGCATGGGTCTTTAGAATTAGAGGCAGTTACAGGTGAAACTAGGGAATTGTTAGTAATAGCAGCAATACTGTGTTAATGAAATATGAGATGAACTGAGTTGCTATATCAGAGAAAGTGCTGTTGATAGAAGGTTGAGAGGATGACTGCTTACCAGGGTGTAGAATTTTGTTTATGGAGTTCCAAAAAGCTTTTGGATTACTTTTGTGCTCATGTTGTGACTTTAAGTAAAATTGTTTTTTTATCTAAGCTGATTTGTTTTTTTTTTACAAGGTTACTCAGTGTTCTGTAGTTTTGTTGATTTGTTAGAGTTTTCTGTTTTGTATAGGCTGCCCAAGCTTTATCTCTTTTTTGCATGAGAGATTTAGTATGGTTAATAAGCTAGGGAGAGTAATTATTGACTGATTTTTTTTCTAATGGGGCATGTTTGTTTAGTATGTCAGTGAATGTTAAGTTGAATTTTTAAACTGCCTCATCAAGGGGTAGGTATTTGAGGAAAGACCAATTGATAGTGTTATGAATGTTTATAACAGTCTCTTGATTAAAATGGGTTAGCTTACATACATATTTGTATGTATGTTGTTTGCAGGAGTAAGTGATAAGCCTAATAGTAAAGACTGGGTGATGATCACTAATTGAGTGTGGTAGTGCAATGGATTGCATGAAGTTACTGGGGTGGGAGACTAGAAGCCAGTCAATGATAGATTTTGTTTGTTGGGATGATTTGGAATAGGTTGGAGTAGTGATTAGTTGTGTGAATCCATACAGGTTAATGGTGTTGGTAGAGAATTGGGAGTCGAGTTTTATCCAGTCGATGTTAACATCACCAATTAATAATGTCTCTAGCAGAATAGTGGATGATGTCCAGCATAAGATATTTTCAAAAGTGGTAAGATTGTTTCCAGGTGGTAGGTACAATGTGATAAGGCAGATGTTTTTATTATTATTTTGTTTACAAATGTTAATGATAACTTCTGCTTGCTTTATGAAAAGAAGGTACAGGAAGGTTATAGGGAGTTAGAGAAATAGAGTCTTGATAAAGTATGGCTATGCCTCCCCCTTTTTTGAGTCAGTCTGCTCTAACCATGTTAAAGCCTGGTGTAAGTATCTCTGTGTCTTTGATATGTGGTTTTAGCCAGGTCGTAGTAATTACTATTATATCAGGAGTGTGTTGTGTAATCCAGGTATGAAGTTCAGATACCTTGTTACAGGCACTACGAATATTTATTCACATAATCTTAAGAGTGTTGTGAATATCACCACAGAGTAGCAGAAGTTTGAGAAGTATAGAGGATAGACAGGATTTGATTTTGGTCATAGTGGTTGTTTGATATTTGCTAGGTAGAGTGATATATGAAACTGCTTTGGCTTAAAGAGGAAATTAGAGTTCATGTTGAAAAGATGAGGAGTGATGGGTGGGATGTAGTAACAATTGAAATTTCAGGAAGAGGTAGTGTCATTAGGAGAGAGGAATGCTGAAGGAATTAGTGTGAAATAGGAAGACATTGAGTAGAGGGAGAAGAGTGTAAAGGCAAGGAGGGTTAGGAGAAACATGGTGGATGTAGGATTGAGATATTTATAAGATGGTGGAGTGGACAGATGGGTAGTGAATTTCATGGTAAGACAAGGAAAGAGGAGGAAAATAAGGGGAAAGATGGTGGCTGCAGTAATTGATTTTGAGTATTTGATGGTCTTGCAAAGAGATTTGGGAGGTGGATTTAACTAGCAAATAGGATAGAGACTAGTGGAGTAGTTTGAATGTAGGTGAATAGAGTATTAGGAAAGAGGTGATGTGTAACTTGCAAGTAGGGGTTTGAAAAAAAGTGGTGTATAGATGCATTTGGTGGGAGGCAGTCTGTGAGGGGGAAGGAGTGGGAATTTTATGAGACGGGGAGAGGAAATTGTGTGAGGAATATAGTGGTTAGGCAACTCGTCAGTTAAGAGGGTGTTTGGTGAGGGGTGTGGGAGTGTGTGGATGGAGTTTGGAGAGGAAGGAGTGTGATGTAATTAGGTTTAAAGTTACATGTAGTGGGGTGGGTGGGAATTGGAGGTAGGGTAGGGGAACAGAGCGGGAAGGACCCCAGAGTCAACTATGCACCAGGTAAGTTAAGTCTGTGATAGAAACAATCAGTGAGGCAGATAAGAAAGTCAGATAGTCTATAAGATCAGGATGAGTCTACTGTTTGTATTAGTTTATTGTGGGTATAGTCTACTGTGCTCAAGCCAAATGTTTCAAAAATCCTTTAGTTGCTCTGTTGCTCAACTATAATAAGCAGTTGCAGGTGTTGTGTTAATATATATTAGTCTGAAAAGGCTATGGCAGTTATTGAAGAACTTATGGACAGTGCAGTGGTGCAGCGGTAGTGTTGTCGCCTTACAGAAAGAGGTTCTCTGGTTCGATTTTTAGCTGGAGTGCCTTCTGTGTGGAGTCTGCATGTCCTTCCTGCACTCATGTGGATTTCCTCAGGGTGCTCTGGTTTCCTCCCACATTACAAATACATGCATCTGGAGCATTTCTCCCTGGGCCTCCACTGCAAATTGGCTTTATTTCAAGTCGGACTTTCCTGGTTAACAAATGTTAAATAAACAAATAAATAAAGATGGTAAAACATGTATGGGGGGGGAGTCTGCACATTGAGTACAGTACACAGACTAGTGTGCCTCTATTTAACTCCTTCACAAAGATAAAGGAGGTAATTAAGGGCAATACAGAGCCACAGTATATGTAAGTTAGTAAAAAAATATACACAATTGTTTTGCTGGTGATAAGGCAAGCCATAAGAGGCTTTATGTTTGATTTCAAGAGAAGTTTTCTCCCTGATACATGGTAAGCATATAGGTGAAATATAATTCAGGGACCACTTTACCACTTATGAGACAGGGGCATAGAGGGGCTAAAAAGAAAAAAAAAGTCTTGGGAAAAGGTTACAAAGAGTAGAGTAAGAGAACAATAATCAGTAAGGAAAAAAGCAATTTAGCTACAATTGCAAACTAAATGAGATATACTGTTAAAAACATACACCTTGTAGTTCAGAACAATAAAATGTAGCAGTATTTAAATAGTGCATTAAAGTCGTCTTAGTGAACTGCGCCAATGATCGTCTTAAAAGTTACGACAAACTCATATGTTTATACGGAAGCACTTTACTATCTCGAAATACTGAAATGTCGAATTTCAGTATCTCGAGATGAAAATGACGAAAGTGCAGTTGAACAAAACTGCACTTGATCGAATTCAAAGTGTTGAATTTGCAGTTGTAGTGGCACGGTATGTGGGATTTGCTATGTTTGTAAGGTGCGGTGTGCTGTGGGATATGGATTGCATGTTGTTGTGTGGATATATGTGGAGATTTAGGTAAGTGCTGTTTTTTTGAGGGATTTGGGTAGGGATTTGAGTGTATGTGCGTGTGTTGGGAAGTGCAGGTAAGAGTGTGAGTGTGTAAGTGTTGAGAGTGGTGGTGTTTGTACATATGTGGTGTGTGTTTGTGCAAGGGGAATATAGAGTATGTAGTGGTGGGTTTAGTGTCTGTCTTTTTAGTGCAACCTCAGAGTTAGTATATATAAGTAGTAGAGGTTTGGGGGGCATAGCCCCCACATGGAGGGGTGCAGGGGGGCTTGCCCCCCTGCTTATATGTAGGGTAGGTGTGTGTATTTGTGCTGTATTTGTGTGTGTTTTGTTGGTTTGTTATGTGGGGAAGAAGGTGTATGTATGTTTGTGTGGTGGAGGGTGTATTTAAAAGTCGCGATTTTGAATTTTGCGCCTTTGCGGTTTCAATATTGTGAATGTTCGGCTTTATAGTCTTGAGATACTGAAAGTCAAGATTTCAGTATTCCGAGATTATAAAATGAATCCATTTATACATGAGTTTACAGTATATTTCTGCTAATACACTAACACATGCAGGCACTTAGACAACCACATTATTCATACAATTGTCTCCACAAAGCTTGTAACTAAAAGGTTTTTAGGATTAAAAATCCAAATCAGATGGTTGCACATGCAATTTACAGTAAGAACCTGCAATTTCATTAACACATTCAGGTACTTGGAGTCAGCATATTATGGATGCCAAATGCACATTATAGGAGAAAAAAGATTAACTAAAAAGAGTTCACCTAACAGGCTAGTGTACACCAATAGACTACATGGCAACTAGAGTGAGCATAGGCAATATGGCCTCAATTGGTTTAATACAAATGCTATATCAGTCTCACAAGTTTCTATATTGGTTTTGTTATTATTAGTAGTATTAGTAGTATTATTGTTACTGTTATCACTAGCTGAATGGGTGTAAATCTTACCATAACAGTATCACTCTTTTCTCTGTTTAAAGCAGTAATAAGAAACTTGCCTTTCCAAAACCCTTCCCCCCACTTATGCTTTAGTCATGATGTGGTAACATGGACCCTGGCTTATATTACAACAGTTGCTTATTGAGAGGGTGGTTACTGCCTCTGCTACAGTAATACTGTGGTGTCATTAACTCCGCTTACCTGCCTTATATCACGACATTTATTGAGACAGTGGTTACTCCCTCTGTTATTGGAAAACTGTGGTGGCAATAACCCTGCCTACCTGCCTTAATATCATGACATTTATTAGGACAGTGGTTACTGCCTCTGCTACAGTAATACTGGGGTGGCAGTAACCCCACCTACCTGCCTTATATCACAATATTTACTGAATGGGATAAAAATGCTGTCTAGGCACCAATGATCAAATGATGACAATGACCCTGTCTAACATCACAGCAGTCATGGAATGGTACAGCGGTAATTGCCTATACCACAATGATGCTACAGTGACAAGGACAATGCTTAACACCACAACCACGATTTAATGTGATGGGGTTTCTAGGGATCCTGAGTAGTATCACAACAGTTACTGAATGGAATGTGGATGCCACACACATGGTAATGAGCATATAGTGGCAACGACCTTGCCTAGTATCATTACAGTTATGGAATAGGATGGTGGTCCCTGCATATGCTTTACTTACGTGGTATCAGAGAACCTGCCTAATATCACTACAGTTATAGAATAGCATGGTGGTCACTTCATATGTTAGTTATGTGGTGTCAGAGGCCCTGCCTAATATCACAACAGTTACTGAATGGGATGGTGGTCACTGCATGTGTTAGTTATGTGGTGTCAGAGGCCCTGCCTAATATCACAACAGTTACTGAATGGTATGGAATGGTGGTCACTGCATATGCTACAGTTATGTGGTGTTATGGGCCCTGTGTAATATCACAATAGTTATGGAATGGAATGGTGGTCACTGCATATGTTACAGTTAGCTGGTGTCAGAGGACCTATATAATATCACAGCAATTACAGAATGGGATGGTGGTCACTGCATATGTTACAGTTACGTGGTGTCAGAAGCCCTGTATAATATCACAACAGTTACTAAATGGGATGGTGGTCACTGCATATGTTACAGTTATGTGGTGTCAGAGGCCCTGTACAATATCACAACAGTTATGGAATGGGATGGTGGTCACTGCATATGTTACAGTTGTGTGGTGTCAGAAGCCCTGCCTAATATCACAACATTTACTGAATGGGATGGGATGGGGGCACTGCATATGTTAGTTATATGGTGTCAGAAGCCCTGTACAATATCACAACAGTTATGGAATGGGATGGAGGTCATTGCATATGTTACAGTTATGTGGTGTCAGAGGCCCTGCCTAATATCACAACAGTTACTGAATGGGATGGGATGGGGACACTGCATATGTTACAGTTACGTGGTGTCAGAAGCCCTGCACAATTTCATAATTACTGAATGGGATGGTGGTCATTGCATATGTTACAGTTATGTGGTGTTAGAGGCCCTGTATGGTATCACAACAATCACTGAAGGGGATGGTGGTCACTGCTAATGCATCAGTGATCACGTAGTGACAATGACCATGCCAAATCCCACATCAGTTGCTGAACTGAATGTGGACACTGTCTATGCTACAGTGATCATATTGTGAAAACAACCCCAGCTAATTTCACAGCAGTTATTGAAATGGGTGGAGGACCCTACCTATATTTCATTAATCCTGTATGATTTTACAAACACTGTACAAGAGTCCATACGTACTGGAAGCAAACAAGCTATAGCAGTACATGTGCATGTCAACCATTAAGTATGTTACAGCAGAGGCTGTACTTAAACTCACTTCATAGGAAGACTTACCTATAATGCAGCAATTAATTTATAACTGTGACCATGCCTAATATCACAAATAGTAGATAGGGAGGTCCTACCAAAAATGTTGTTAGGTACAGCAGTGAAAACAGCTAATGTTACTGACACTGGAAATCACACCTTATATATAGGTATAATTAGGTTATAGTAGTAATTGTGCTTAATGTTACAAACATTGAAAAGGGACACCTTACCTAGAGGATGTAAATAGTTTGGAACAGTGTTGTTGTGTGATATAATGTGAGAGAGGGTAAACCTGTAAACCTGCCACCTATGGTATGGTAATTATGGGATATTGGTGAGCCTACCTAAAATCACAACAACTATTGAGAGGTGTAGGGACTGTGCATACAAATCGTCTTTTGGCTGTGACAATGACTCTTTCTAGTATCATGCCAGGTATAGATTGGGAGAGGAATTTACATACACACTGTCATACAGTGACTAAATAATTACTAGTTCTGAGGGTCACAGGGACTCCACATACAGGCCCATAATCAGGTAATGACACTTAACATCACATCCATTACAGCACGGGAGTGGGATGGCTAATATAACACTAGTAACAGAGAGGGACAGGGAATTGGCATGCAGAATGTCCATCTTGCAGTGACAAAGATTCAGTCTTATAACACTCTAGCCCACAGAGAGGCGTAAACACTACAAAACAGGCCTTTAATTAGACAATGGATGTGACAATATTGTACCAGGTACAGAATGGAATTGGGAATCTTCCTAAGAAGCAGTTATCAAATTATAAAAGTAATGACCGTCAAGAGGGTTGAGTATTGTCTCTCAATGCCTGACTCTTTATAGTGCACTCATTTAAGTCTGGAAGACAAACAGGCAACTAACTGTCAGTTGTTTTATTTGGGGTAAAGTTCCTCCTATATTTCACATCATGCAGGAGATCTCACCCTTAGAACCTGCTTGCTAACAAAACTAACTCTGTGGTCATCAAACTTTGACACCCTTCTGCTGTTTATCTCGTCTGGTATGTAGTTATCCTCCTTAATCCAAATCATCCATCAGGTCAAGCAGGTCTCTGCCTCCCATAACAAGCAGTGGAAATTTCAAACTTCTCTCTTGAGCACTGGGCACCCGCAAAAACTGTCCTGCAACTAAAGAGACTAAATACCAATTAATCCAAATCACCCATCAGGTCAAGCAGGTCTCTGCTCCCCATAACAAGCAGTGGAAATTTCAAACTTGTCTCGAGCACTGGGCACCCGCAAACACTGTCCTGCAACTAAAGAGAATAAATACCAATGTAGGTGCTTAACTTCCAAGTGTCTAGACAGTAAAATACCTTAACTGCACTAACTTAAACAAATGTTAATGAGTGTATTAGTACATTCTGCTGTATAGTTCCTTAATAAAACCACTGCATTGATGAGTACATCACCAGGAAGAAACAGCTGCAAAATACTTTCCAGTTAGTGCCCCCCCAAACTAAAAACTATTTTCTTTTGAGAAACACTTAAGTCTATAAAATAGCATTTCATTACCTCTCCTGTTTCATCTGTAAATAACCCCAGCTTTAATTTTATATCCTTTTAAGAATTTCAGGGTAAACTTCAAAAACACTTCCTAAAACATAGAGTCAGACTAACAATAACTATAAAAGAACTCAGACATTTAATTGACTCCGATTTCTACTTATCCTGACTAAAGTTCAAGATCTCAGCTTATACATTGTCTCCTTTGGAACGGCTCTTTCTCACCCTCAGATGTAGCCCCGCTCCATTCGCCCTCACTACGCTCGGGCTCACTTAGCTCCTCTCCCACCCCCATTCCCACACACCCCCCGTATCATTCTCTTTATACTTCTTCACCATTTCCCTCCTATAATCAAACCCTTCCCCTTTCTGTTCCCTAACTTACAAAACCTATCTACCACATCTTCATTTATCGCACCACACTCCTTCAACTAACTACACATAATATAGCTTACCCCTACTTCTTCCTCTAACTTAAACCTTCTTCCTGATCCATACCACCTTTTATTACATCTTTTTTTCTCCCAATAATCACCATGCATACACCATTCCTCTCCACTGCAGTACTGTTGTTACTATGTCTCCTCCATGCTCTAACATCCTCACCAACAGTATTAACCCCTTATCATTATACCCCTACCCATACACACAACTATAACTTTTCCTATACCCAACAACCAGTTATTGGCCCCTTATCATTATACCCCTACCCATACACACAACTATAACTTCTCCTGTACCCAACAACCAGTTATTAACCCCTTATCATTATACCCCTACCCATACACACAACTATAACTTCTCCTGTACCCAACAACCAGTTATTAACCCCTTATCATTATACCCCTACCCATACACACAACTATAATGTCTCCTATACCCAACAACCAATACTCATATCTGCATCCATCCTCCCCATGAATGTACAACTCCCCAAAATAACTCCCTTCCCATTCCATAATATCTGCAAATAAATCAAAATACACTAAATACTACCGAATGACTATCAAACCTAACTACTATCCCATTTCACTACTCCCATCAGGTGATATCCACCTTAACCCAGAACCCAATCCTAACTCTACCACTCCTCATAATACCTCAACCACAAGTAAGTTACCAAAAAAAATTAAACATATCTCCTTTTACTCTATAAACACTCGAAGCATACTTAATAAAGTTAGCCAACTTCATGCTTGGATATCTGCTTAAAACCCAGACATTATTTCCCGTACAGAAACAGGCTTAAACCACAAAACCTAGATAAGGACATACTCCCTCCTGGATATAATATAATACACCTCAATTGCCCTAATAAAAAAGGAGGAGGGGTTACAATTGTATACTCCAACAACCTCAATTTTACATACCCAGAGCTGTCTATACCTTCCTTTTCTCCCGCAGAATTACTGGTAGCAAACCTTAAGCTCAATGACTATACTACTACTACTGTCATATCTATCTACATTTCACCAGGGGACAACATTCCCTTATTGGAAAGCATTCTCGCCTACCTCTCCCAAAACATCCCTAATGAAATCATCCTCTTTGGGGATGTGAACATAAATTGGGAAACACTTACCAGTCCTAACTCAACATACCATATAAATATATATGGCTTTTCACAACTTATCTCCCAGCCTACTGATACCAGTAACACTCATTCTACCAGTACACTCATTGACTGGATTCTTGTCTCAAATCTCTCTAAATATCATAGTCCTGAAACACTCTCTGACTCCCTGAGTGACCACTCTCCAGTAAAGGTACTTAGACATACCTCCCACTTATCTAAACCACATAGATACATAACCTGTCATAAATTATCCAAATTCAACCCAGAAACTTTTAATAACCTCTTACTCTGAATAAATTGGAACTTCCTCACCCAACTCCCACTTGATGAAGCAGTTCAAGCTTTTAATGCAAATTTCCTAAATATATTAAACTCACTAGCCCCATTATGGAAAGTAAGGATAAAAACTACTATAGCCCCTCGACTATCTAGGAATACTCACACTCTCATGACAGGCAGAGACCAAGCCTGGAAAACTTGGACCCAAACTAAACTACCAGCATATCTGCAAAAGTATAAAGAACTAAGAAATAAGACAAAAAAAATTATTGATAAAGATAAAAAAGACTTCTGCTATAACCCTCCAGCTGCCCTAAATTACATCCAAAAAAAAAGTCTGGAATGCCATAAACCAAATACTTCATCCTGGTACTCCTACTTCACCTAATCCAACTCCTTTAACATCTATTTCATTCAGTCAATAGCCAAACTTTCCAATCCTAACCTAAATACTCCAGTAACAATGTTCCAAATTGCTTGGAACCTCCACCCACAGCCAACTCTGCAAACTCTTTTTTCCTTAAAGCAGTCCCTACTGCTTACATCAAAACCCTTCTTTCCAAACTAAAACCATGTTCGGTTTCTGTTGACGGCATCCCATCTTACTTTCTTCAGATAGCTGCTCCCTCTATTGCTTTGCCGGTATCTATTTTAATCAACCGTTCCATCTCTGAAGCTAAAGTACCTGCTATCTGGAAACAATTCTACACATACCTATTCACAAAGGTGGCAATTCCACATAACGTTCAATCTTCAGACCAATAGCTATCCTCTCCCCTCTGTCCAAAGTCTTAGAAAAATGTATACATACACAAGTAATGCAATATCTTATGCAGGGCATACTCCTCACTCCCACTCAGCATGGTTTCCGACCCAAACATAGTACCACTACAGCTCTACTTTCCTTTCTAAGCACCATTTCTGTAGCTAGAGATAATCATAAACTTAGCTCATGCTTATTCCTTGACCTCTCAAAAGCCTTCAACACTGTTGCACGTCCTCTGCTACTGAATAAACTCTGATCTCAACTTCTCTACTACAACAATAGCATGGTTCTCCAGCTACCTCACTGACCAACAGCAATCAGTAAGCTGGCACTCCTCACTATCATCTCCCCTTCCAGTGAAAATGGGTGTTCCCCAAGGATCCATCCTTGGACCACTACATTTCAATATCTTCACCAACTCACTCTACTCCTCTTGTCCACAGTCCTCATTAGTCCAATATGCAGACGACTCCACAGTTATCACCATTGCAAACTCACCCTCTGAACTTCTAACAGCTACCCAGCCTTCTTTCAACTCTGTTGAAACCTGGCTCACCAATAATCAGCTCATCCTTAATCCCCCCAAAAAAACAAACTCTTACTCTTTCTCCCCAAAACCATTACTCAAATCAAATCTACTTTTCAAATAAAATCACACACTCATAGTTGCTGACTCTAGTACTAAACTCCTTGGTGTAACCATTGATGATCAGCTAAACTTTGACCTCCATATAAATAACTGTATTAGGAAAACACATCAGAAACTAGGACTTCTCTACAGAAATAAAAAATTCCTAATCCCTGAATATAGAACCACAATTACACATGCTTATCTTTTGCCATGCCTAACATACTGCTACCAAATACTCACAAATCTTAACTCCACCTTACTTAGCAAACCTGAATCGACCTATCACAAAATAGCTAGATTTGCTGCACAGCAAACCTATAAATCTCACCACTGTATCTCCGTCAGACATCTAAGCTGGCTTGAACTACCACACCTCCTACTCCCCTCTCAGCTCCAAATTAAACACTTCATTATTTATTCACCATCCTACTGTCCAGCATTAGGCACCATAATCTCCCACTTTGTCCCTTCCAGACTACTCAGAAGCTCCACCCAAGACCTTTTACAAATCTACAAGCTCAAGTCCAAAATAGGAGCCATTACATACAGCTACCATCCCTCTATTGCCTGGAACAAATTCTCACAAGAAGTTAGATCACTTTCACATCCTAAAGTATTCAAACTAGCCACTAAAGAGTACTTAAAAAGTCATTGGATTTGTACCTGATCTCAGCCTCCTTGAATATACTTTCACTAAATAACAAACCTAACTTCCTCTGTCTTCTCATCATTTCTTCTCCTCTATATCAAAACATTTACAACTTAAACTAGTCTACTTCATCATTTTTTTACCTAACATTGTCTCCTTTCCATCTGCTGCAGTATTCTTCATAACATTATTATAGATAATTGTAACTGCATATATATGATAACTGTTATAATGTAAACTGTGATGGTAACAGTTATATTTTTTGTAACTATGTTTTGGAGCTTTTCTCCCCGGGCCTCTGCTGAAAAAGGGCTTTTGCTTAGTCAGACAATCCTGGTTAACAAATGTAAAATAAATAAATAATAAATAATTTAATAATTAGATAACAGAAGTGGCCTGGTTTAATGTCATACTAATCAGATGGTTGGACGGCGACCATGTCTACTGTTTAGCTAGTCTGCTTACAGAACTGAACAAAAACACAAAAGTTTCCATGTTTGTTTGCACACTGCTAATCTTTCCCTCTCTCTGTGTACAGTCAACAAGCAGTGAATTTGCTTCTTCGCAGAGGTTATTCACAGCCATTGATAGGTTATTCGCAGCCGTCGCTGTATTTTTAAGTTGCTGTATTTTCATACCTTCTGAAGCAGCAGCATGCCAGCATTACTTGCTTTTTGTTTCTTCAGAAATTTGTTTATTTATTTATTCACTTTTGTTTACTGGGAAAGTCCAGCTGGGTCAAAAGTACCCATTTTCAACACAGGATGGAAGAGAAGAGACCCAGAGTAAACAGTTACATTAGTTAACATAAAAAATACAAAAATATAAAAAAGCAGAAACAGTATGTATAGTTTCAGTACTAAATATGCAGTGAGATAGAGCAGATGTCCTATACAAATATGAATGAACAGATACAAACCGTATATAAAGGTTCAGCGGTATCTGTGGAATAAGACAGAGCAGAGGTTTTATGTATACTCTAAATTAACAGATACAAATTAACAGATAACAGTAGGAAGTAACATCAACTTTTATCAAGACTGTGGAATATGTTTTAGAGTAGAGCAATAACACCAGGAGCTGAAGTGCAGGAGATTGCTTTGAGATGGCTGTAATGGTAGAAAGTTGACCTGAAGTAGCCTCTGATTATTACTGAGTATTAAAAAGAGACATGGTGGTGGAGAGGTTGTAAAATCATCAGGTTAAAGAGTTTAATCCTGGATTCGTTCCAGTGCATTCATCACACTGGGCAACAAGAAACCTTCAGCACTTGTTTCCATGGCAGGTACAGGTTTTACAGGATCAGGTTGCTAGCCTGAGGCCCAACCCTCCCTATGCACCACATACACCTAGGGCCAATTTAGAGTGTCCAATCCACCTACTAGATGTCTTTGGAATGTGGGAGGAAACCCACACAAATTCAGGGAGGACATGTAGAATCCACACAGAAGGCACCCCAGCTGAGAATCAAACCAGAGAACCTCTTGCTATGAGGCAACAATGCTAACCACTACACCATCCTAAAGAGTTTAATAGTGTTAGATAATTGCAGAAGTTAGGGAGGAGAATGATATGCTGATGGGTAGGTTCAGAAATAAGGAGTTAAGTGAGAAATGAGGTTAGGAAGATACAAGAGTAGGACATTTTAGAATAGAGATGGTAGGTGAAAGGAGTGAATGCAGAAGGGTTGGAAGGACATGTTAATCTGGTTTAAAACATGAACAGTACCAGGTTTTGCTTAGAAATTCTTTGAGTACATGTTTGAAGACATGTTGTTTATGAATGAGTCTGATATTAGCAGGAAGATTATTCCAGGACTCAGCTATTGAAAAAGAACAGAAACAGAGTTTTGGGGTTTATACAATGTAAGGAGTTGTTTGTGTTCAGATCTCAGGATTCTAATGGGATTGTAGGTATACAGGGTAGGAAGCAATTTGGGGTAGGCAGGGGGTCTATAAATTATGTTATGGGAAACTGTATGTTGTACGTAGGTGAGGTGCTGAGGTAACTTGAGCCATTTAAGAGATTGAAAGGGAATACAGCGATGACTAAGATGTGCTGATCCAGTAGCAAATTTAGCTATTTTGTTATAGCAGAATTCAGGCTTGGACTTAAGTGATTCTTGGAGGTTGGTGAAAGGTTGTGCACTATAGTGGATTAAGGACAAAAGGAAGGTATTTGCTAGTGTTTTTAAGTAATATTTGTGCCTTCATAACATGCCTAGTTGTGGGGGTGTTTTTTATATTGTGTAGGACATGGGGGTGTTTTTTTATATTGTGTGGGAAATGGAGATCAAATTTGGGCTTGTCATCAATTACTATGCCTAGGAGTTTGGTAGATGGCACATCTTCAATTTCTGTATTATTATGGGATAGGATTTTTAAAGCCAAAATTGTCTTTATAATAAGATTTGGGGGTGAATAGAAAAAAAGTTTAATTTTATTGAGGTTGAGTATAAGTTGGGAGTCATTTATCCAAGCCTCCAGAGAGAAGACAGCTTCTTGGGTTATAAGTTCTATGTGGGATAGATTTTGAGAGGAGCAGATGATGGTGGAATCATCTGAGTATTGGATTAAAGAGCTGTTATGAGTTGTGGTGTGAAAGTCATTTGTGAAAATGTTGAAAAGGAGTGGTTCGAGTATAAACCCTTGAGGGATACCAGTATTGGTTGTGAGATAGGATGAAATGGATCCTTGCCTTTTACCACTTATTGCCTATTTGTTAGACATCAGAAAAATCAGGATAGATTAGGATGAGAGGCTGAATCTTGAGAGGAGATGTAGTAGTCTGAGATGGGAGACCATATCAAAATCTTTTGAGAGGCCTATGAACAATGTGGAGGCTTATGAACAATGCGGGCACATATGTACAATGGTCTCTGGATTTGTTTACATTGTCCAAGAATGAGAGAAGAGTTGTCGTTGTGCTATGGAATGCCTGAATCCATACTGAGTGAGGGTAGATAATTTTGGAGAAGAACTCCAAAGAAATAAATGGTCTGGGCACACTGGAACAGGCTATAAATAATTTAATTTAATTGATAAAACAAACTCAAATACAAGCGCTTTTCTACTTGAAAAAGCCCAGCATTTAGCAGGGTGAAAGCGCTTCTATTTGAGTTTGTTTTATCAATTAAATTAAATTATTTATAGCCTGTTCCAGTGTGCCCAGACCATTTATTTCTTTGGAGTTATTGGTTATATGGTCTGAGTGTTTTATTTTTCCTGTTATTTTGGAGAATAAACTTGAAGAGTTGGAGGTGGATGCATTTTTCTAAGATTTTGGTCAAGGGTGATAAGTTAGCAATCTCTATAGAGTTGCCCCTTTATGCAATGGGATGATGTGGGACTTTTCCGTAATGTTGGAACATAACACTCAGTGACAGATATGTTGCTCAGAATACTAACTGGATAGGCTATAGAAATGTCAATGTCCTTGTTCTGGAGAAGATTAGCTTCTTTTCTTCTCCCAATGTTTTTTTTTTCTGTTTTCTTTTCTTTTCATTTCCTTCTCATAGGTTCATAGGTAGTTACTAGGCTATCAGCCCTGGGGCCTATACAAACCCAGCCAAAAAGGTACCCTGGCTTTTGCCACCCAAGAAAATTATTTTCCTGTGCTACTGTTGAGCAGAGCCACAGAGGTGAGCCCCGGGGTGAATTTCCTATTTCCCATCCAATCATCAAGATTTTTCTTGAAGAGTGCTAATGAGGAGCTTTGTTTTCTATAGATAAGTAGTTTATTCCAGAGTATGGGAAGTCTCTGGGACAGGAATCTATCCCTCCAGCATGTTCTGTTTGTTGTGGTGACAAGGTTTAGGTCCCTAGAGCTTGTATCTTGGCGGGATTGGGATTTCTTTAAGTGGAACATGTCCAACAGCTCTGGGTTTGACATAGTTTTGTATGTTAGGCAGAGATCACCTCTGAGTAGGCGATATGCGATGGAATAAAGCTGGAGTTTTTTGAGACAGTCTGCGTAGGGCATTTTTTTGAGGCCAGTAATCCTCTTTGTGAGGTATTTCTGTGGCCTTTCCAGTTGTTGTAGATGTCTTGGGAGGTACATACCAAAAAGAGGTGTTGTACTCTATAATGGGTCTAATGAGTGATGAGTAGAGGGGAACAATGACCTCTTTTTTCTGGATGAGAAACCTTTTGTGATGAGGTGTGCCACATAGAAAGATTTCCTGACTACTGTGGTGATGTGATTATCAAAGGAGAGACTACTGTCCACCTGTGTCCCAAGGTCTCTTATCACACTTTCGGTGTTAAGTATACTACCGCCTATGTTGTAGTTCATGGGTACAGAGTTTTTACCAAAGGGGATGACAATGCACTTTTTGGCATTGAGCTTGAGGCCATGGCTTTGACACCAGGCATCTGTCTCAGTGAGGCCCTTTTGTAGGATGTCCACATCGTTAGGAGTTTTGATTATGGCTCCTAGTTTGCAGTCATCTGCGAACTTCATTAGCCAAAGACCTTCTGTGTTAGCCTGTAGTTCAGAGAAGTAGATACCAAACAGGAGAGGACCCAGGACTGAACCTTGTGGTACTCCACTTGTCACTGGTCTGAAGTCGGATTTGGAGTCTGCTACTTTCACAGTGTGGGTTCTGTCAGTGAGCCAGTTGGCAACCCATCTTGTGACATAGGGATTTATACCTAGTTTAGTGAGTTTATCTATAATTCCAGAGTGGTAGATGGTGTCGAAAGCCTTGGCAAGATCTAGATAGGCTGTGTGAACCACCTTACCCTTGTCAATGGCTTTGGTGACTGCTTCAAAGAAGTCTATCAGGTTTAGGAAACATGATCTGCCTTTTACAAAACCCAACTGGGTGGGGTCCAGAGTTTGGAGATTACCGGTGTCTATATGTTCCATGATCATACCTCCCAACCACACTGAATTACTCAGTTTTTACCGAGTTTTGGGGTTCAAATGAAGGGGTGCCACGATTCCCGAGTGGCACCCCTTCATTTCCGATTTTTTTCTTATGCATTTTTAATGTTTTTTAATTTTCGCGCTGACGGGGCTGACGTCATCACGTGCACAATGACATCAGCTCAGTCAGGGTTACCAGCCTATCAGAATGTATGCAGAGCTCAAATGCAAGCAGGCAGGAATGGCAGATTTGCAAATGCGAGCACGCAGATTAGGAATGATATAGCATAGCACTTAAGGAACGGCACCTAGAATGGAGAGAATGGAGAGTATTATGTTGGGGAGCAGCAGAACTTAATGGATTATGCCGTGGCACTGACAGAGCAAATGACAGCAGCAGAACTGAACTGATTATGTCGGGGCCGGAATGAACAGATGGCAGCAGCACTGAACTTTGTGTGGAAAGCAGCACACAAGTAAGTAAGTGTGTATGTGTGTGCCAAGCTTTATGCGAGTGGAGCGGAAAGGAAGGACTGTCTGTGCAAATGCAGAGCTTTATGTGAGTGGAAAAGGACAGTCTGAGGCCTGGGCTGCTGTTCAGGTGCAGAGGTTTATGCAAGCGGAGTGCTGTTCAGGTAGGAAAGGTGTGTTTGTGTGTGTGTGTGTGTGTGTATGTGTGTGTGTGTGTGTGTGTGTGTGTGTGTGTGTGTGTGTGTGGGTGTGTGTGTGTATACGTATGCAAATGTGTGTGTCCTGGGGCAGACTTGCTGGCGGCTCATGATTAGTTTTTCTGCATCCAGATTCAAAGACAAATTTTAAATTTTGCGCAAATACGCTTAAAAAAGTTGCTAGAGTAATAGGTTTTACATCAGCATGCAATTTTCTGAAGGATATGAAGGTTGAAAATAAAATGTAAAACACTATTTAGTGACTTCAGTACTCAATGATTTGCCAGAAAAAATATAAATTTTATGAGGAACAGGCCAAAAATGTGAGGGAAGCATCTGTACATTCTGCAAAAAAATCTGGACAGTTGAGAGGTATGCTTGTATCTTTGAATGTTGTGATAGGTTACAATTGCCTGATTACCTGAACTGGATAAAGTGGTTGTCAGAGAAGGAAGGAATTTCCTGCTGTAAGACTTCATGTGTTAAGAACATAAGTAACATTTTCCTGTAAATGTTAACTGTTGTGCTTTGATTCTGGCTTCTTACTGTTCATCTCTGCTGGGATTTTGCATGTTTTTTTTTGGCATACTTGCAATACAGCTGCAGTCATACTTAGCAAGCTTACTGTATGTAAATGTTCTATATTTACAGTTATACCATATACTGGTATTTTTATATTAAAGATAAGTAAAGCATATGACTAATTATCTTGGCTTAAATTCTTGCTTTCATCTGAGAAAAGTTGTTATTGTAATGTGTGTGTGTGTGTGTGTGTGTGTGTGTGTGTGTGTGTGTGTGTGTGTGTGTGTGTGTGTGTGTGTGTTTGTGTGTGACTGTGGAAGTAGACTTAAATGATGGAAATGTTCTGAGTTGGGCAGTTTTGTCATTACTGGTTCATGCATTTTCTTTCATTGCCTGCTGGAAAAATGTTCAAACAATAAATTTAAATGAGCTCTTATAACTTACGTCTAACATGTGTGCTGTATTATACAAGGAATATAATTTAATAAAGTCAGGAAGTGTATCAAAGAACGCATGCATGTTCTTGTTTTGTGTGCAAGGGGCCTGTGATTTGAAAACAGCCCAAAGGTAATCTTTATCCACCACTGGCCAGATGCATTTTCTTTGGATGTGGTGTGGGTTTCAATGCTGTTTCAATGAATGTAAGTTTCAAGGGCAGAGAAGTTTTAATGCCAAGTCTATTTTCATTGTGAGTGAGACAGTATTACTTTGTTTAGCAGATGTCTATTAGTGTTTGTGCATTGTGCTATAAAATGTAAAAGTAAAATCCAAACAATCGAGAAGTAAAGCAGTATGCATGCACACATTAGTGTTTATGCTAAATGTGGAGAAATAGCCAGGTAATGGGACATTGGAATGGCTGCAGGGGGGCTCTAGTGCCATATTTTGGATGTCTGTTCTTCAGATTGCATTTCAAAGCTGCTGGTACCCCACAATTCCATCGGAGTAGGCGGGGTTACATAATTATGTATGCAAATGTTACGTTAATCAGCGTACAGATTTGTACCTATTTTTCATGGGCCTTGTCCAGATTTTTGATGTTTCCAAGTTGAGAGGTATGTCCATGATAATACATTCCATGGCCTTGCAGACCAGGCTCATCAGGCTAATGGGGCGGTAGTTCCCGGGGTCCTTGGTGGCTCCTCCCTTGTGGAGTGGGATAATCGTTGCTGTGTGCCATTCAGCAGGCATAAAGCCTGAGGTGAGGCTATGATTGAACATGGTACTTAGGTGGGGTGCCAGTTCGTTCTGTAGTTCATGTAGAATGCAGCCTGGGATGTTGTCTGGTCCCATGGATGTTGTGTTCGTGGCTTTGGAGGTGTGGTTTTTACCTGTGCAGCCGTGATTACAGGAACTTTGCATTCTTCTGGTATAGAGATGGGCTCTTTAGGGGGTGAGAGGGGGGTAAAGTTAGGTTCATAGGTTGGTACTAGGCTTTCAGCCCTAGGGCCTATACAAGCCTAGCCATAGCAATTCCCTGGCTATTTCTTCCCACACTATTTACTTCCTTGGACCCCTGTCTAGCAGGGTGACTGATGTGATCCCCGGGGTGAATTTCCTTTCTCCCATCCAATCATCAAGGTTCCTTTTGAAGAGGGCCAAAGAGGCACTCTGCTTGACATTTATGAGCAATCTGTTCCAGAGTCTGGGGAGTCTCTGGGTCAGGAACCTATCCCTCCAGCATGTTTTATTTATTGTGATGACAATGTTTAGATTCCTGGAGCATGTGGCTCTGAGGGATTGGGATGTCTTTAAGTGTAGCACTGAACCTATCTGCCAGGACGTTGGCAATATCAGTTGGGTCTGTATATTTAGTGCCATTGTGCTGTAACTCAGAGCAGATCTGAGTGTTGCCATTGAGATTCTTGACATAGCTATAGAATGCTTTGTGGTTGTCTTTAGAATCAGTGGCGATTTTGTTTTCGTAACTAGCTTTGGAGGATTTTATCAGGGATTGCAGCTTCTTACTGAGGCTGACCAGAGAGCTCCTCCACTCATGGGATTTTACTCTTTTTTGCAACAGTTTCTTCCTTCTGTTGTACAGTTTGTTTATGGCAGGGGACCACCAGATTGGCTTCCTTTTTTTGGAGGATAACATCTTGGTTCTGTTTGGGATAGCACAATCCATGCACTCATGTAAGTGCTTACAAAGTGCAATTGAGTAGAATTCAGTAGTTGTAACTGTATTGTCCATCTGCATGGGTGTCATGAAGTTCACCTCTTCTGTCTTAAGAAGCATGAAGTTGGCTTTGGAGAAATTGTTTACCCTGGTTTTCTTAATGGGGGGTGGGGGCAGGATGTGGATATCTAGGGTAATTAGCTTATGGTCGGATCGGACCAATGAGGCGTTGACTTCAGGTGTGCAACACTGGTCACTCATGTTGGTAATGACTAGATCTAGGATATTGTTGCCCCTGGTGGGGTTGTGGATAAGTTGATCCAGGGCATTGAAGTTTATGAATTCCAGAAAGCGTTGAGCGAAGGAGTTGGTACATGAGTAGTTTTCCCAGTTAATGGTGGGGTAGTTGAAATTGCCAATTATTAGGGTGTTTTGTTGAACCCTAATATTTTCCAGTACATCAAGAAAAGAGATGTGGGAATCCTGGGACATGGTGGGTGATCTATAGCAAGCTACAATTTGGATTGCAGTTTTGCCCAGAGTTAGTTGCACTTGTATAACCTCGGCTGCATTATGCTGAACAACTAGCCTGGAGGTGTGGATATCCTTAATGAATATGGACACACCTCTGCCTTTGGTGTTCTGGTCCAGGTTACATGGCCGAAAAGTGTGGTATGAGTTATAGCCTGGTAGTGCAGGGGTGCTCTCTGGAGCCTTGAACCAGGTCTCAGTCACTGCACAGATATCGATGGTCTCCATTTTACGGAGTGCCTCGAGTGAGTGCATTTTGAGATTTAGACTTCTAGCACTGAGTAGCATCACCCTCAGTTTTTGCTTGCCTGTTCCTGTTACGGTGGTGAATTTGTCATTTGAACCTTGCCTAAGAAAGGCACTATGGGGGCGGCAAGAACCTTAGCCGGTATCGGGAATCCCAGGGGTGACAGGTGCAGGCCATCTCTGGCAAAGCATCGTGGTCTCACAATGTCATGCAGTATTCTCATGCAATGCATCCTACTTAGAAAAAAACACACTTCCAAATGCACAAATACACATTACTGTTTTGAAATAAAAATGTCATGTTTTCAGTAGCAGCCTCCTAATTCTCATTCTTATCATAGAACGACACTCCAGCATGGCTGCACAATATCTCTTTTTCCTCTAAGTAGTAATTTAAGCCATTGTTTCATTGCTAATGAGCTATCTGTTTTGTAACAAGGTACTAAACAATGCAGCTTTCAGAGTACTGGTTCTGACGGAAGGTAACGCTCGTTCAGCATGAAGTGCAGCTTCGTTATGCACACTGGTTCTGATGGTAGGTAACGCTCGTTCAGCATGAAGTGCAGCTTCGTTATGCACACTGGTTCTGATGGTAGGTAACGCTCGTTCAGCATGAAGTGCAGCTTCGTTATGTGCACTGGTTCTGATGGAAGGTAACGCTCATTCAGCATGAAGTGCAGCTTCGTTATGCGCACTGGTTCTGATGGAAGGTAACGCTCATTCAGCATGAAGTGCAGCTTTGTTATGCACACTGGTTCTGATGGAAGATAACGCTCGTTCAACATGAAATGCAGCTTTGTTATGCGCACTGGTTCTGATGGAAGGTAACACTCGTTCAGCATGAAGTGCAGCTTCGTTATGCACACTGGTTCTGATGGAAAGTAATGCTCATTCAGCATGAAGTGCAGCTTCGTTATGCGTACTGGTTCTGATGGAAGGTAACACTTGTTCAGCATGAAGTGCAGCTTCGTTATGCGCACTGGTTCTGATGGAAGGTAACGTTCATTCAACATGAAGTGCAGCTTTGTTATGCGTACTGGTTCTGACGGAAGATAACGCTCGTTCAGCATGAAGTGCAGCTCTGTTATGCGCCATTACTGATGCTACTGTATACATAATATAATCATCTATCATCTGCACTTATTTCACACAATATTTTTTTCATTGCACAAAAAAGCACAATCAAGTTAAGGATGGTGTTTTTATTTTTCCAATTGTGAGATCCACTTTAGCCCTAATAAAGTCATACAGGTCACTTATCTAATGGCAGAGGTTCTGCTTAAGTGATTGACAACAAAATAATACAGATTTGTAATTATCTTGGTTTCCAAAAATCTGCACTAGTAGCTTAGGCAAAATATTTATATTGTTTTAGAATATGCGATTTGATGTGACTCAGATATTATGTAGTATATGCTTCACATTTTCAAAAGACTGTATGCTTGGTATTTGATTAGTTTGTTTTCTAGATTATGATTCTGTGCAAATTAATAATACAAATATTCCTCTGAACTTGGAACCAATCAACTTGAAATCAGATCTGAAATTTGTAGTGAATTAAATGACCAATCTTTATTAAAATTTGAACAAGGAATGAAATTAATGACCAAAAGTAATTTATGATGAACCTCTGTATAATTCTTTATTCAATCAAATATATCCAAGATGTATCATTAGACAGGTGATCAATTAATGATATATATTCATATCAGATCAAATGACTTAATATTTACTAATAAGCAACCAGTTATTCAGTATCCTGACACAAAATCTAACTCTCTGTGTGGTCAGCTATTAAAACCCATTACTGACAGCAAAATCTATCCAAACTCATTATAAGGGCATATTAGCAGCAATCGTATTCAGTTGTACACTGATATCTGTAAGAACAAACAGACAAAAGGTGACTTGTTTAAATGAATGAATGATATCTCAGTCCCAACCTAAGCAGCATGTATGTACAGTATTATTTTCAGCATTTCATATCAAGTTGTTTAATTGCAGTTAAGAACAAAATGCATTTGGCAGACAGCACAGAGATATAAGGCTGTGTGCTGTAATTTCTGTGGTACAGGGTTTGTTTCCTTCAGCACTCATTTACCTACTCTGTAATGTTGGGTAAGTCACTTAAACCAAACCTTGCACCTGGTTAGCTCCTGCAAAGAGACTGTATGTCCAGTGGACTTACCTGGTTAACAAATAGGTATTTTTTACTTTATGTCATCAGCTGATAAGGTAGCCCACTTGTTTTTCATGCTGGGAATATCAGAAGACTGTGGATTGTATTCCCACACCAGGTGCCTATGAAGAGCATAACGTGACCATAACTTCAAGAAGAAACTCTGATTTATATTGGGTACTAAGCTGGAATTCAAACTAACAATCTTCCAACAGAAAATTCAGTTAAATCTGAACACATACCCTTTCCTAATGTGTATTTGTTGCTGAAGTGGGAGTGAAACTGTTAAGTTTTCTAGTGTTCACTTTATTGTATTGACTCGAAGTATATGAGGTGGCAATGTTACTCAACTCACAGACTGGAAAAGTTGCAGTGGCATTACATTCCAGAGTCAGTCTCAAAACTGGGAGGAAAAGTGGGAGGTCTCAGCTCTTTATTTATTTAGTTTTTTCAGTCCAGACATTTGTGCTGTTGCTAAAATGGAAAGGGAAAATGGTTTCTAGTGCAGTCTGTTGCTACCAGTTCCTTATGCTAACCTTCCAAATGCAAAACAAAATTAATTTCAGGAAATGGAACATTAGTAACACAGCAACACAGCTCCAGTACCTCAAGACAAAGAAGAAATCAACTGCTTTTGGAAATGTGCCCAGGTGTGAATTACTGGAAATAGTTGCTGTTTAAGCCTTTCTTAAGAAAAAAAAATGAGGTAGAAAAAGACTTGTTTCCTTCACAAAATATAAATCCAGGCACCATACTTTATTTTCAGAATCATGGACATTGTTATCGCTGTTGGTTAAAACAAAGAAAATGTAGGCCAGCTAGGCAAGAATATACAACTTACTGTATTTAAGTGAGTGGGGAAGAGGTCATTTATTTATTTATTTTTATCTTACATTTGTTGACCAGGATAGTCTAACTGGATTTATGTCCATTTTCAGTAGAGTCCCGGGGAGATAAGCTCCAAGAGATTACTAGACTACTAACATACAGGTACTAGTTGTTATACACTTAAATACTACAAATTTTAAACAGTTTAGGAATCTTCACAGTTTATACAAAAGACATGTTACAAGCATTAGATAAGATACTTTAGACTTTATGTACAAGACTTCATTAGTAACTAGAAAGTAATTGTTAAACAAATGCATGCTTCAAGTTTCAACAGTTCAGCAATGTCGGTTACCAGTGTGTAAATGGAATTTGGGCAAGCTGTAACATGTTTACATTCACATAGCCACATTCACAGCCTTCATTCTAGATAACAAACTTAGAAGAAGGCTGGAGAATAACACATTATGTGAACCTCTGGCATTAAGACAAGTGCAGAACGCTGAAGCAGTAATTTATTCTACAAAGATTTTTTTTTTTTAGTTTGTTAGAAAGTCTGACAGAATATTTGTTTTGTGCTAAGGGGAATATCTAAAACTCATAAGAGAAAAGGGATGCATTCAGACTGTCACACCTCTTTGCAATCACCCTCTTGCTCCTCTGGCAAGAGTAGATGTTGGCATCACAAGAAATTATGCTATAGTTGTCATGACAACCTTCTCTTACAAAAGGGAACATGATAATCCATGAATGCCTAGTCCTTATATGAAGCAGTAGAACAGTCCTATAACTGCCTGAAATTATGACTGATGGCATTAAATTATGGGAACTGTAGATTTACTAGTGAACAGATACATGGCCACTGATTCTATACGTCCATCCATCCATCCATCCATCCATCCATCCATCCATCCATCCATCCATCACTCCATCCATCCATCCATCTCTCTATATATCCTTCCAACGTCTGATTACTCACTTTATCATTTACTCGGTTATACTGGTGCTGGAACCTTTACTGGTTGTCAGCAAGTGTAAGGTATTGAAGCTCATTTTGGATAGAGTGCTGGCCTAAAGCAGACCACAAATGCCCACTCACTCACTCACTCACTCACTCACTCACTCACTCACTCACTCACTCACTCACTCACTCACTCACTCACTCACTCACCCACTCACTCACTCCCTGCACACCTACAGGTAAGTTAAAGAATGACAATTCACTGCAGCTTGTTAACAAGGAAATGCCACAAAGCATTACTGCCTCTTTTCTAAAGGAGTCAGGAGCACACTCTGGTAAGGTAGCTTGTACAGAAGTATGCAGCATGCAAACAGAGATTAAAGGAATGAAACTCACAAGTGTTTAATTGACTATATTTACTCAAAATATAATCTTAACCCCTGTACTAAACCATCAGACTTGTTAAACCATCAGGCTTTCTATGACATTTCTGTTGGCACCCTGATCTTCTATAGATGTTAATTGAATCACTACAGCATATCAGCTTTCTAAACTGAATGCCAAAATACCTAAACTTCTCTTGGCTAAAGCAGGAAAACAACAACTAAACCCTTGCTCTCTGAGTGTGTGTGTGTGTGTGTGTGTGTGTGTGTGTGTGTGTGTGTGTGTGTGTGTGTATATGTGTATTTTGGGGAAATTTGTCATCTACATACACTTAGCTTTTACCACTTCAGGCAACCTATATTTTATCATGTTGACTTCAGCTATCAAACCTTCTGCCTCTCTTGTTTAATATTTCAGAATTTAGTTTTTTTCTCAGTATTATTGATGTTGCTATAATTCTACTGACATTGTGGGATTACTAGGAAATATTTCTACAGCATTGGTGATAACCCTGAGCTTACCAAAAATATTAGAGGAGTCCTGCCAATAGCCTGAGCTTACTACAGATGGTACAACTGTCCTGTTGATACACTCAATGTGTATAAATATTATTACAGTCTTCCTGATACCTTGAACTTACAGAAATATTACTACAGTGCCGTTGGTGTCTTCCTGCTCTAACATAAGTCAATACTATCCAATCGCTTGGTGGTGTCATCTCTCACCCATATGTGGGTCAGTGACAGAGGGCTCGCTTCATCCTGGGTTTGAAGGTACACAGAAGGATGTCACTTGCTTTTAAAACTGAGAAGAATGATAAAAAACAGGAGTTAAGTTCCTTAAAAATGTTTAGCATACTTTCGCCCCTCCTTCTTCAGACTAATTCTGATCATCTTCACTACAAGCAAACTACCCCCTCATTAACCTGCTTGCCAGGTGTCTGGGTTATGCCATTAAGGCATGGTATGGTGAGTCAGATAACAGTGGATAGGTTCCTCTGCTAAGCCTAGCAAGGGACAGGAATATCAGCAGTTAAAGTGATGTATTATCCTGTTATCATCTTACTTTTGTCAGAAATGCTGTCCCCTTTTTAATCTCGGAGCTTGATGTACATTAATTTGCTGAACTGCATGCACTGTTGCTTGCAATGAAGGCATATGTTCTTTTTCCATACAAATGAGCTGAAACTTGTCCTGGCCTATGTCAACTGTCAATTTAGCAGTGACCTTTCCCAACCACATTTCCTGGAAACCAGAACAGTCCACTGTGTGCACAATCCTTCATGACTTGTTCCACTTTTTGTTAACCTAAATCCATCACTAAACCAGGGGTGCTGAAATTGCCATCGGGCATCTAATTTCTGCACTAGTGGGCAAACGTGTTCTTCAGATGTAACAAATGCTTACTAAAATTGCAAAGTCTGACTATGTTGAGAAAATGTCAGTTCAGCCATTTTGTGCCTCTGTTTAACTATAAAGAGTATACTTTTAGTTTTAGGCATGTTGCTTCCTCATTTTCATCATGCTTTGTATACATTTTGTTAGAAGAGTATTAGTAGATTCTGCTTCTTTAAGTTTAATATTTTGTCACTTTGTTTTTAATGTGAGCTGCTTTGGTAGTTTAGTCACCCTTTTCTTGTCTCCCTACAGCACTGTTATGATGCACTGTTTATTACAAAGCATCATGGTTCATTAAGAATTATGACATAAACACAATATTATGACAAAAAGACTTAGGCAATGAAAAGACTTTACACCCATGAGAGTGGATTCTGTTTTCATGGAAATATCAATGTCAGACCTCGTGTTTACTGGCCTGGTCCCACTAGCTAAAGTCCACAGCAGGTCTACCAGCTACTTTCCAACCTCCCCCCAGCTTACTCCATTATTGATGGGAGCTGTTCATGGATCTTGAAGGTGTCCTGGGGTTTCAGCTGTGCTTCCATCTGGGGGGCATTTTTTTAATGACCTACTCACTCTCTTTCCCCACTCACCATGCTCATAGATTACATCCGAGGGCAACACCCTTCTTTGGACCACGCCTCCCCTTAGGGAGCATATGAGTAAGTGCCCGCCCATCCTTTCCCCTGCCACTCCATCAGTCAACAGTTATATTGATAAGAAATTGATACAAGACTGAATAGACAAAAAATATTTAAACAAAAGTCTGACTTCCATGTTTCTCGTAAAAGCAATAATGGCTCAGTTAGAACAGCAGTACAGACCATCTCTTTTAAAGTCGCAGTTAGAGATAACATTCAGGCAGATATTGTAGCTCTCTCAAAAAATATTGCACATTATGACTTGGATCTACAAAACTGTGACTGAAAGATCACAAATGCACATTTATATTTATTTATTGTTATGTGGGGTGAGTCTCTTGCATTTCTGAACTCCCACTACTTAAGATAATAACCTCAAGACTATCATTACTCAGAGAAAAGGCAAATATTTGGCTTCTGAAAAAAAATTAAAGTATGTGCTTTTCTCATGTCTCTGACAAACTTTGATTTATTATACATCACAGCTTGCCTAAATTTGGACAGTTTGAATGCCTTATGAGGGTAGTAGCATGAGTGCATTTCCCTTCATATTAACAACCCTGAGTGGCACATATTTGGTAAGGGCTCAGTTTTTTCTGATGTTTAATAAAACATCTGAGAAGAGTCCACTTAAATTTGAGTACTGACCATTAAGGCACATAAGCCGTCTAGAGGGCAGTTGGCCCCTCTGCGGTTGCTTCCTCTGTATTACTACTGCCTGATGTGTGACTTTTAATACTAGTCTGGCTCATTCGTCGAGTACAGCTGCAATCTGCTGAACAAGCCACAGGTGTATCCAGCGCCAAAGAGTCATATGCAGGTGGTGGACTGATCTCTGCAACCACTTCAATGCGGTTTGGTGCTCTTTCTCTATGTTCATTGTCACTGTTCTCCTGCCTTGGATGTACATAAGTCTCTGAAGGAGAATTATCCTCTGTGTCATCTGTGGCCTTCGTTTTCTCTCTCTGCCGGCGTCTCAGTACAATGATGCCGACGGCAATGAGATCGATTACCAGTTCACCCATCTCTACTACAGAAAGGACTGAGGAGCCAAACCACAAACTCCATTGGCTGCCCATGTTAGATAGCAAGGTCACGACCTGTAGCAGGATGCAGACAGAATTAATCAGACCACAGAGCAATAATTATGGTTGCACAAATACAAAAAAGAAAGTGTAAAAATTAGCATGGCAAGAACTTACGTTAAATGAGGGAGATTCCCCTGTTGTTTTATAGCTCAATTCATAGAAGTAGATATTCAGCTTCGCAATAACTTTTCTGCAAGTAAAAGAAAAACATGATGCAGTAAATGAGAAGAAATTGTTTTACGAGATCTGACATTTACTGGTAGAGACATAAATACACATATACCTTTCACTAAAGTGTATATAAATATATGCAGTTCTTCTAAATCATCCCCAGACATTATATAATTGCAGTATCCTTCTGAAGACTTGCTAGTTAGAGGACCTGCATTAAAAATGCCCTTCTCTAAACCAGCCTACAAACAGATTATCTGTACATCCATCCATCCAGCTGTCAGGATGGTTAATTACAACATAGCATTTATATAGGCACTCATGAAAACCGAGTAATGGTTTAAGACTAACCAAGCAGTACAAGCTTCAGGTTTGTGGATGTGGAAGGAAACTGGAGGAAATCCCTGTGAGCATAAACCACCCCAAAAAACTGCAGACTTTACCCAGATATCACCTGATGTCAGAATTCAAGCCAAAGCTGTAAAGCAGCACTTATGACTATTCAGATACCAAAGGACATATTTATATAGATAAAATCTGCTTTAAAACACTCCCACCTCACTAGTCTATAGGAGTATAATTTCACTGTGAAGGTCACACAGTAAGTAAGATGTAATTTCACTTTTATTTTTGAATAAAATTAAAATCTTATACTGAATTTTTATTCACTACTTTCCAACTTATCAGAAATAGTAGGAAAAAATAAACATGCAACTGCCCTAATAGCAGAAAGAGGTGTTAAGACCTCCTTTAAATTGATTTGGGAGGAAAGGTGGCTTCTCCAGTAAAACAGCTGTTCTCCAGTAAAAGAGCATTCCAAGTACTTCACCCCACTTTCCCCCTCACCCACATATTCCTTCTCTTGATTAAACATAGAGAAATATCTGCTGGCAGATGGAAATAAGCCTTTGTCTACCACTTCCGTCTATGTATCCACCCTCTTGGTAGCCGTCACCCCTTACTAGTTATCCTGTTGCTGTACACACCTAACCTACACAATTCTGAGCATAGCATCTTCCTGAGATCACATTCCAAAACCATTGCTAGGAATTTTTTGGCCAATGTCTATTCTGCAAAGAAAGATCTCATTTCAATCTTAATAGAAATATACATTTACAATTTGTATTTTAATTTTAAGCCATCTTAAATCACTTTTGTCATGGACTTTGGAATGCCATGCAATTTTCTCAGAGTATTTTTCCTGCTCTAAATTGAAAATGTTTAATGTCCTTAGTTTTCATTCATATTCATTCTGTCAGCAAAATATTTGTCTTTTTTCTCTAGTTTCTAACCCCTCTAAAGTGTCCTAATGCACCACTGGTCTCAACAATGCCATATAACACGGCATGTAAGGCTAGGTAAAATTAAAAATCTTACACTGAATTGTATTATACAGTACTTTCAACTTACCAAAAATAGTTGGCAAAAAATAACTCGATTTTCTAGCATTCAATCCATTGAGATATGAACCTAAGTAGTGACCACAGGGTGTCTGCAGTACATGCCATATGACTACTCATGAACGATGACCATGCTCTCAGGCACTTTGGCATCTATCCCATAATATATGCTCGTGTGTGTGTGTGTGTGTGTGTGTGTGTGTGTAAAAAAATGTCTCTTTAGCTACATCTACATTTTGAAAGGTATAAAAAAACATGAACATGGGAAAAAAGAGTGATTTAATATGTACAATATTTATGCAAAGGAGAACTAATCAACACAAAAAAACAGCACCAGAGATATTTGAAGAGAAATACAGGCAAAGGTATCCAAATATGGAAGTTTATCCTATACAAAAATTAAAAAAACAAAGGGGAAGTAGAAAAGAGGATTTTTAATGGAGAAGTTAAAGAAATAGAAACAGATTATGGATTACCTGTGAAATAAAGGATTTAGTGTAGAAGATCTAACTCTGGTAACATCACAGCATGATGGAAAAATGAGTTCCCAAATTAAGCAGAAACTGCTGGAGCGGGAAATATCGTATAGTTTCATATGAAGATACTTTGGAGACTTCCATGGGAAACCAGTATAAAAGTTCAGCTGGTGTTGCACAGCAAGGGAAGGAACAGGAAATGGTGGCAAGTCTGACACTGTCAATATTGTGGAGTGATAAGCCAGTGAGTTCCCGTATGAAAGAGCAACAGACGACACAGGATGAAGCTGAAGAGAATATGTCACAGGAAGATGTTCTGGAACTTTCTGTAGAATGCCCGCAAGAAACAAAGAACAAAGAATGTGCCCTTAGTTTAGAAGAAATGATCTATGGGAATAGTTGCTTGATTTAATAGAGATGGATAGACTTATTAAGATCAATGAAAGAAACAGATTGCAGAAAGTCAGTAAGAGCCAACATGTTAGATGTCTGATAAAAAAATGAACACAGTAATCAGGACTGTTCATAGAAATTCATGTAATATAACAGAAGTAAATAATATATATTACTGTGCAGCTAAATTAACAACAGAAAAACACAAGCACAAAAACACAGAGCAGTAAAGGAAAGGAAGGGGATAAATCAAATACCATCATGGAAGAATGGAACAGTGAAAACTATAAAGCAATTAAGACAAGAAGTGTTGCTATTAGAAGAATACAGAAGAGGGAATAGATCAACAAAAATACTTAGAAAGATACAAGTGATAAAAGAAACGTGCAATATCAGAACAGACCAGGATCTGTCATAGACTATTGCAAATAATAAACTAAAGATATCAGCACAGGCAGAAAAACTTAGAAGATATGCAGATAAATAAGCATTTCATTGATGATCCAAAAAAGTTTTATAGAAAATTGGGAAACAAGGCAAAAGGAATAGAAACACCACCAAAGAAAGAACAAATAGACATGTTTTGGTGAAATATCTAAAGACCTTGTGGAACATAAAGATGCTGAATGGATAGAAGAAATAAAAGAAACAGTAAGAAGGTCAAATATACAGGATATGAAATGAGAACAGCCAGATAAATTGAAACTAAATTAGAGAAAACTTCTAACGAGAACACTCCAGTCCCAGTGGCAGCACCTAACTTCTGGCTAAAAGTATCAACATCTTTACATGAAGATTTAGCACTGAGTGAGAAATATTTATATGCGCACCCTGAACAGATTCCAGTCTAGTTAATAACAGGAAAAATAATACTCCTAAGAGTGAATCTGCAAGCTATCCTAAAATATATAGACCAATAACGTTCGATGTATAAACTGGAATTGATGCTGACAGAGTTTATAGTCATTTCGAAGAAAACTCAATCATGGCAATAGAACAAAAGGGTAATAAAAGAAAGTCATATGGAACAAAGGATCATTTGTTGTTAAATAAAGTCATAATGAAGAACTGTAAAAAAGGAAAGAATCTAAGTGTATCATGGATAGACTACAAAAAAGCATTTGACAGCATCCCACATTCATGGATAAAGGAGTGCTTACAAATGTATAAGATACACCCTACATTGATCGATTACATTACAGTGACTATGAAACAATGGCAAACCAGTTTCAAGCAAAGAAATGATGAAGGGACGTATTCCAGGATGACTCTTGGTCACCGCTGCTCTTTTGTCTTGCCCTTAACCCATTAAGCTGTCTACTTAACAGATTAGGTCATGGTTACAGTTTGGCTCCCAGAAAACAACAAAGTGTAAGGACTTCTCAGCTTCTGTTTGTGCATGATCTAAAACTGTATAGCTCATCAGATGAGGAACTAAAAGCACAACTGCAAGTGGTCAAAACTTTCTCAGATGATGTAAGAATGCCATTTGCTCTTGATAAATGTGCAAAAGCAACCTTTAAATCAGGAAATCTGCAGTACCAGGAAAATATCAGTATGGGACAGGAATGTGATATAAAGGAACTTGAGCAGGAAGGAGTGTATAAATATTTGGGAATTTATGAAAACATGAACATGAACAAATGTGAATAAAACTCAGAGCTGTTGGACATGCTCCACTTAAAGAAATCCCTCCGAGCTACAAGCTCTAGGGACCTAAATCTTGTCACCACAATAAACAGACCATGCTGGAGGGATAGATTCCTGTCCCAGAGACTTCCCATACTCTGGAACAAACTATTTATCTATGTTAAACAAAGCTCCTCATTAGCATTCATCAAGAAAAATTTTGATATTTGGATGGGAGATAGGAAGTTCACCCCGGGGATCACTTCTGTGGCTCCGATCGATAGGGGCACAGGAAAATAATTTTCTTGGGTGGCAAAAGTCAGGGTACCTTTTTGGCTAGGCTGATATAGGCCCTAGGGCCAATAGCCTAGTACCTATCTATGAACCTATGATATCTAGGAGCAAATTCCAAGCTATAAACCAGTTTGTCCTTCCTGTTCTAACTTAACAGTTTTGGGGTGATTGACTGACCTCAGAAGGTACTGGATCAGATCAGTTGGACAGGAAAACAAGAAAAATGTTTCATGCTTATCAAATGATTTATAAAAATTAGTGTATACCAAGATTATGTATTCCCTGTTCTGAAGGAGATATGGGCCTCCTCAAAATTGATTACATATATAGATCTGTAAGTTTAGGACTCCATACATATCTGCTGACCTCACAAGATCCAAACATAGTGAAAGTTTTAAAACATGAGGAGAACAAGTCTAAGATGAGTTCTCTACTTAATTTAGCTGAAGCATATAGATGTCAAGCAGGAATGGAAATCAAACCAGAAGTAGACAAAAGTCAGGCAGCAACTGAATGTTCTAAAAAAAACAAAAGAAAGAATATAAAGTGAAAGATCAGATAAGAAGGCAAGAAATGTGGAAAAGGCATAAATATAGTTGCAAGTATAGAAACTCCTGGAACAACCTCGTGATGATCAGGATCTGATGCAGGAATGGTTATGGAGAGGTAAATTTAAACCAGAAGATGAAAGGTTAATATTAGCAGCCCAAGATAGTGAGCTATGTTCACCCTGGTTTACAAAGTCCAATGAACATGTCGGAGAAACAGACAAATGCAGGCTTTGTAAAACAGAATTGGAAACAGTCGCACCTCTCGTTGCTGGTTCCAATATACTAATGGCAGAAGGACTGTATACTGAAAGACATAATAATGTGACAAGACTGTTGAATTGGGTATTGTGCAAACATTATAATATAGAAGTAGTTGAGAAACATTTGAAACATAAACCACAAAGCATTATAGAAAATGATGAAGTTTATATCACATAGGATGATCCATTACCAACAGTTCAAAAAAGAGATGCAAGAAAACTAGATATTGTAGTCCATGAAAAAAGACTGAGAGAAACACAAAGTCATAAAATACCAGGATTTGCAGGCAGAAATGATGACAGTGTGGAAGAAAGATACCCAGACAGTTCCAATAGTAGTAGGAGCAGCGGGTCTTATAAAAAAAATGTGTAGTCATATTTAGATATGTTACCGATATATATATATGTCCAATTGAATTGCAGAAGGATTCAATTCTAGGTACATTTCAGGTGCTGCACACTTTTGGCTGACATCAAAGATTGAAACAGTACTAATTTCATGAACTTTAATCATACATTGTCTTAGGGATGGGGTCCATTCCCATCATGGTATTAGCAACTCAAAAGACTTGGAAAAATTAAACTGATAGATACATAGGCAAACAAATACTGTAGATAGGTATACAGACAGATACGTGTAGATAGATTAACTATGCATATAAATAATTACAGCTGATATAGATATGGATAATTATATTTGATTATTTGGAGTCCATGCTGTGTGATATCGATTCATATCAGAAATCACCTAAAACAACTTAGTGTATAAAAAAACTGATACATATGAAGGAAACAATGTATTGAATTACACACAAGTCAAAGAACTAAACAAAATGAAACTAAGCTCACCACTAAAACCAAACAAAGTGGTGCAATAGTGCTCAAATAAAGCAGTTTAAAACCAAAAAGAGCACTAATGTTGTGAGTCCTCAGAAATACATTTATTGCAATAAATTTATTTCTGAGGACTCACAACATTAAGCTCATCACTAAAGTGATTAATAAAAAACAGTAGCTCAAAGGTCACACAACCATGGGAAAGTAGGCATCTCCATTAAGTGTTAGCATGCAATTTAGTTAAATAAGAGCTCATTTTTCAACAAAAAACAATGTCATTCTTAGTTACAGAAGTGCTTTGCTATACAGATTTTTCAATCGCGTTTCATCCTGGATGGATTTGTTGAAAACAGCTTCTCTGTAAAAACATGCTCCCATAAGGGGTCTATATTATGTGATTGAACAATCTCTTCTTCGAACACATAATAATCAACACATATACAGCGAACGCTGTAAACTGCGAATGGCCACATCCTCAAATGTTTTCCTCGGGAAAAAATTCAGTTGGCTGTTATTGGGAACTGCCCTTTTCTTCAATGTAGAGTAATCTCAGAGTTGGTATATTTAGTTAGGGAGGGGTGTGGAGGCACAGTCCCTCACATCGGGGAGTGTGGCAGGTGAAGCCCCCCACTTAATTTGTGTTTTAAAGTTTGTTTTTTTTATTTTACAGCCACATGAATTTTTTCCCAGAGGAAAAAATTTGAGGACGTGGCCGTTCGCTGTATACATGTCGATTATGTATTTGAAGAAGAGATTCTTCAATCATATAATATAGACCCCCCCCCCTGTAAGACATGCTTCCATGTGATGTGCTTCAGAAATGATGACCTCAAGTTCTTTAGAATCCATTTCATGGAAATTATACCTGAGTGGTATCAGAATCTGGGGACACTATTGTATGTGATGTGTACCTAAATCATGACCTCAGGGTCTGAGGAAACCATCATGTGTGATATGTGCTCAAGTCATGACCTCACGTTCTGTGAACACCATAGTATGTTAAATCTATCTCAGTAATGAACTCAAGATCTAAAAAGATATGTGACAGAGCCATGACCTCAGATTCTTTGGACACCATAATGTAATATCTACACATAACCCATTATCTCAGCATCTGAGGAGACTATTGTATGTCTCATGTACTTTAGCCATGACTTGAGGGTCAGAGGAGATCACTGAATATATGTCCAGAGAAATGACCTCAAATTTCTTTAACCACAGTATATGATTTGCTTCTTGGCAATAGCCTAAAGGTCTGTGGAAACCATGATATTTGGTATGTAGCAGATCCAAGACTTCAGGTTCTTTAGAGAGCACAGTGTATGATTTGTACCTAAGCAGTGTTATCACCTTCCTTAGAGACCATGGTATGTGAGATATACTTCAACAATGACCTCAGGTTTCTTGCTGTCTGTGGTTTTCAAACTATTGTATGGCTGTATGTTGAGGGGGCTTATGGATTTGAGAGGTTAAAAGTGATTCTCATGAAAGAATGTAGTGGAGTACAAGCTAAATCTTAAAAAAAGACTTTGTAAACCTACATATCTGGCTCAGGAACTCTTGTCAGGGATCTAGCAGTGGTAAGAAGTGGGATATGAGCAGATGACAAGGGCCACAAGATACAGTGGTGGATTGGAAGTGATGGTGTTTAACTCTGTTTGCCAAAATAAACTGCAAGACTTGGTTGAAGAACTTCCCTTCAAAAGGGTGAGGGGTGACAATTACAGGACAGCATCACTAAGAAGAAGACACAGACATAAGGTATGCCATATAAAATCGCTCAGACATTACCATGCCTACTCATGTTAAATAAAATATTAGCTTATGGACATGTTTGCAACCAACAGCAGCAGACTTCAGCTGTACCAGTTCAAAAGAGAGGGATTGTCAGGCCCATATACTTTTAAACCTTTCAGCTTGTACAGTATAGTATAAAAATAATGCAGGAAGTCAAAATGGAGTTTATTCAGAATGACACATGGGAGCTGCTTCCTTTAGCTATGGAACAATATGGTTTGTTAAAGGGAGACCTTGCCTTCTGAACCTTGTGGCATTCTTTGAAGAATGAACAACAGAAGTTGATGAAAGGCTGGCACTTCAGATTATTTATATGGACCATTGCTAACGCGTTAAACAATATTCAATATAAGGAAATACTTGACAAATGAATACCATGAAATATCTACTCATATCTAAATTGTAGGAGTAAAACATGAAATAAGTGACAGGACATGACACATTGAGTTACGAAAGTTACCTTTCTGTCATAATAACAGATCACTAGTGATGCCTTGTAGGACTCTAGCCAGGGGTCACTTCTTTCCAGAATATTCTTTTAAGATACAACACTGGGAACTAGGCTGTAGATAACCAAAGATGCTAATAACTGCAACTTAGGTAACATAATCACTTAAATAAAGAAATTTCCTAGATGGTATACAACAAAATAACATACCTATTGTGTAGTAGTTATGACCTCAGCTTTAATATCAGTAAAAGAAACATTGTGATGGCAGACAACACATCAATCATGATAACAAGACAAATGGCCAAATCATAAAAAATGAAAACATCTTTAAAAATCTATGGCCAGTGGCGGAGAACAATTTAAGCTTGGACCACTATTTATTTACCAAAGTTAGGAAAGCATATCCTAAATTATGTAATTGTAAATGGCACATCTGTTCACTTGAGACACATCACTGCATGACTTTATACCGCACTCATCTGACTTGTTATTAAAAAGAGTGCTGTATATTTTCAGCCTTCAAAAAACACCTGAAAGAACTTAAAAAGGTTCAATTCCTTAACAGAAAAATCATAGGGTTGGAAAATTAATACTTTTCACAAAGGCTTCAGGAACTGTCATTTGGCCAGTTACTTGGAGGCAACCTCTGCTTGATCTGTAAGGCTATGTCTAATACATTTCTATCTGAAAGTCTGTGCACTGGAAAAGTTAATCCCAGATTAAGGAACCTAACATTAAAAATAAATATCAGTAATAACAAAAGTGACAGATGCACCATACAACAATTCGTATTTATCCTTTGTTCATTATGTTAGTCCCTCTAGACTAGTAGTTTCTTCTTAGGGGAGACCTGCGGTGGTATTTATATTATTGGGGGAAATTGCCAGGGCATCAGGAAACTTCCCCTGTTCCTTTCAATAGGTGCCACCAAGTAAGGCAAATGGGACCTCGCTTTAATATGTCATCTGAAGGACATCACACACAGGAGTACAGCATCATCACTTTCACTGCACTGCAGTGTTATTAATCTATCTCCCTGGTGTGGGAATAAAACCCACTACCTTCTAAACAAAGGCAAGTGTGCTACCTGTTGCAGTACTGACACTGCTAATCTCTAAGAATATGGACTAAGCTTCTCCTTATATGAGGAGAATTTGGTAATTAACTACTTAACAACCCTGACATTTATATATTTTTAAAGAAAAAAAATCAGTACTTCGTATAGGTGCACTGTCAAATGGTGGTCAGTCAGAAGAAATACACTTTACCCAGTCCAAAGGATTCCAGTGCTCGTAACAAATCAGTGTCCACTGTTTTAATAGCTCTGCCTTGTGGTCTTTTTTTCAGTACTCTTAAAATGATAAATATTTTCATCCTTACTAATAAGTGGTGATGATGATGATAATAATAATAATAATAATAATAATAATAATAATTCAAGTCACATAACAAAAATAAAAGCTATCAGAGACCATGAATATGCACTGCTGCAACCTTCATAAATGTCACAACAGTGACAAATCTGACACTGCATAAAATGTGCAACAAGATATAAATGAAGTGAGTGCATTAAATATAACATTTAAAATGCAAGATGAGGTCAGCGTTAAAAATATCAAAATAAACCCATGAGCTCATGCAGAATTCGTACTGGAATATAATATAACATGTTAGGTCTGAACATGGACATTGCTGCTTTGAACATAGACATTGCTGCCATCTAGTGGATAGATAATTAATATACCCTAATTCTAAAGAGTCATGTTCCATTGTACCAGTACTGATGGGTGATAAAATAATGACCGCTAGCTATCTCTGAAAAAAAATGTTGTAATGCAAGTTGACTAGCCACCTGGATAGGGTTTGTTTTGAGACCTGCCTGCTGGTTAGATTTTCTAAGTTATTTGACTAATGGAACCATGGCCTGAAGCTTAACACCAAAAAATATGTTATCATCTCCTTGGAAAAAAACTCAGTTCCCACGAATTACCACGTTGATGGGAGCCCACTGAATACTGAAGGGGCATAAGAGATCTGGGCACCCAGGTTGACAGCCGCCTCACCTTCGACCACCACATTGCCACTGTGATCAGAAAGTCCTTCTACGTGGCACGTTATAACAAAAGGTTTCTCATCCAAGAAGAAAGAGGTCATCATCCCTCTCTACTCATCCCTCATTAGACCAGTCATTGACTATAACACCTGTTTGGTATGTACCTGACCAGACACCTACAACAGCTGGTGAGGCCACAAAAGTACCTCACAAAAAGGATCCTAGGCCTTAAACACATGTCCTAATGGACAGACCCAAGAAACTTCAGCTGTTCTCAGCCTCTTATCGTCTACTTAGAGGTGATCTCTGCTTGACTTACAAAGCCATGTCTGACCCAGTCCTACTTGAAATTCTACACCTAAAGAAATCCCCCCCCCCCCGCCACACGCTCCATTTACTCATTACCACAATTAACAGAATATGTTGGAGGGACAGGTTCATCTCCCAAAGACTGCCCATACTCTGGAATAGGCTTCCAATTCATGTAAAGCAGAGCACCTCACTAGCCCTCTTCAAGAGAAATCTTGGCGAGTGGATGGGTAACAGAAAGTTCACTCCAGGGATTATTCTAGTTGCCCTATTGGATAAGGGCACTGTGAACTAACATCGGGTGGCATGGTGCCTGGGCAATTGCTTTGGGTTAGGCTTGTAAAGGCTCCAGGGCCATTAGCCTAGTACACACCTATGAACCTATGGAACACCATCTGAGCTTCCTGTGTTCATCCAGTAATTGTTGAAACTTTCACCTTTTCTGTGGTTTTTGGAAAGTAGACTTCCAGTTGGATCATCTGGATTAGAGGTGCATCAGAGACCATGGTTAGACCACAGAACTGGTAGGATAGTGTATGTTTTCTTGTTTTCTTTTGTTAAGGACCATTTGATTTTGGTGTTGTCTGTGACTATTGTGAACACTCCTGGTACCCATAAACTGCTGGAGGCCTGAATACCATAGATTTATTTATTATTTATTTCACATTTGTTTAACAGGAATGTCCAACTGGCCAAGTGGCCCTTTTTCAGTGGAGGCACAGGGAGAAAAGCTCCATTACAAAAACACATTACAAACAATACAATAAATTGATAACAATCAAGAATACATAACTTTAGCAAATATAGGTAGTAAATAGTTTATACATAAACAATAAAAAACTGAGAAAGTAATATAAAGTGGAGGAAAAAGAAAGTTAATAAATAGAGTTAGAAGTTTAGATTTAGAAGTTATTAAAGAGGAAGGTAACGACTTTTTGGGGTCCTGCATCAGTTATAAGAATGTGGCAAGCAATGGTCTTTTGAGTTACTCTAGTATGCATCCTACTTATGTGAAATACAACATTATAAAGGGGCAGTTAGTAAGGCTTAAAAGACTTACAAGCCATGAAGCAAAGTTAGATTTGTTAGTGCAGGAATTGCATTCTAGATTTAAAAACAGAGAGTACCTTTCTAAAATAGTCCAAGACATTATTAGTACAAGTGAAAGGGAGGGGCTTAGTGGAAACACACGAAACAAGGATTGGGTAACGTCCATGTTGTTAACCTTTACCTTAGACAGTAAAGAAATTAAAAACATTGTGTTCAACAACTGGAGAATATTAGTTTCAAATAGTGATCTTCAGATGGTAGTAGGAGAAGCCCCCATGTTTGTTAACACAAGAGGAAGGAATTTCAAATGTTAGAAAGTGGACAAAGAAAAAAGCCTTAAGGCAACATAGGTACTTTTAAATGTAAAAGTTGCAATTTTTGTAAATACATTTCAGAGGGAGCAGATTTTAATGTTGCAACTCAGAGCAAGATGTGGCACGTTCCAGGCATTTTTAATTGTGAATCTACCTTTGTGGTATACATGGCAAAATGATCCACTTGTTCTTCATTCTATATTGGGAAAACCAACAGGCAACTTAAAAACAAAATGTATGAACACTATTATGCCATCAAAAAGAAAAATTTAGATAATGCTCTTTACAAGCACACTTTAAACTGTGTGAGTAGCAATAACAGTGTTAAGTTTCTTTTTACAGTTATAGATCATGTTCCATTGGGCTTTAATGGAGACAGAGGTGGGGAACTAGATTTTAGAGAGTTTAAATCGCAGGTTTTATTAGATGCATGCAGGGCACCAGGGCTTAACAATGGTGTCACCTATACAGCTGTGTTGAAAAGAAAAGCTTATTATAACAAATGTAAATAGTTTATATGTTTGTTAGAAATATAGGCTTAATTTAAAATGCATTCTATTTAAACACATTTTAAACAGTTTTTACATTAAATTTAAGTAAAATGACATTTGATTGGTGTGATGTGTATTGATGATGGTATAAAAATGAGACAGTTTTTTAACACTTTGTTCTGATGAAGGCCTAATTATTGGGCTGAAAGCACTAAACCAGTGGATTAAAGTTCATTTTGTGTGATACAGTGCTCCATTATCACTTGTGGTTTTCTTTTTAAAGCTAATAAATAAACTAGCATGAAATAGCTTGTGCCATTATAGAGAAATGACAGATCAGTAGATAAATATCATGGTTTTGGTGGTAAATATTTATGAGATACATGCATGGTATAAATTCCTCTGACATTTATATGTTTGCTTTGTCCTTGTAAATATGCCTCTCTTGGACCATGAGTGGACCTGTGTCTGCTCCCAAGCATGGCCCTATATATCTGTTGTCAGGGTTTTTGTGTCCTCTGGTAGAGCAAAGGGTGTCTCTGGATTCTCAAGGATCTAGATTGCCAACCCCTTGAATTCCTTCGGCATAGCTAGGATAATGGCCAGTACAGTGTCTGTTGAGGTTTAGGGGGTGCTGGCAATGTTGTTGCAGTTTTTCAGTAACCACTGGATCCTATAATTTTTCCAGGGTAACCATAAGTACCGGAGAAGTCACATATCACAAAGATCTTGGTATCTTCCTGGCTGTCACGCTGTTATTTTCTTGCAAGAATTCCAAAAATGTAAAATAAATTGCTATTTGTCATGCCCTGCATGCCTTTTGGATGGTGACAGGTTGAACTTTTGGTAGTTGATTGAGATGTCAAGGCTGGTGAGAAAGGGCATGGAAGGCCTGAATCAGGTGATTGTCAATATAGTGGTAGTTATGTACCTCCTTTTACCCAGGTTACTCAAAGACTGTAGCCTTAGATTTCGGGAATACCCTGGGAGCAGTGGAGAGCCTAAAGGGAATGGTGTGAACAGGAAAGATTGGGATCTTGTTAGGAACCTTAGAAGTTTCCTGTGACACCAAAATATGGGAATGTGGAAGTAGGCATTCTTTATATCCAATGTCACTGAAATTGTTTTCAGCAACAAAGCTGGTAGCAACTTGAACTTCTTTACTACTAGAAACTGGGTCAAGTTTAGGAAGGTCAAAGATAGGCCATCAAAGACCATCCTTTCTCGGAATCCAGAACATTCTGGAGTACAACCATGTTCTTTTCTCTCTGTGTGGAACCACTTATATGAGGGCAGATGTGAGCAGTTGCTCCAGAACTTGACCTGCCAGAGTCTCTTGGTCTGGAGGGATGTAAAGGCTTTACGAAGGGTAGGAAACATGAACTGTTTATATTCTGACACAACCCGCTTCCTCTACCAGCTGTTTGTGGCCAGAAGGAACTACTGATTTTTGTAAAAAAAGGCTAATCTTCTTCCTACTAGATATGAGCAGATGAGGGGAGCATGAGAGAGGAGTTGGAGTTTTAAACAGTACCGAGGGAACCTGTTTTCAGAAACACAGGCCTGCTTCCTTTTTCTGTACCTTGTTGCATGCTCCTTTCTCTTATCCATCACCAAGTGCTTCTTTCATAAACCTTCTTTTGCTTAAACTGTTCAGATTGTGTTTGTTTTTTGTAAAAGGGTCACCGGCTGGAGACATGCTGTTATTCTTTGGGACTGATAAGTTAAATCGTCACTTTACCATTTGTTTGGACTTGCCCTTTTCTTCTACTTTTTTTAAAGATTTCTTGTGAAGGTTGACAAAATAGCAGACACATGTCCAAAAGGATGTTGTAGATTTGTTCCCGAAATCCCCAGGGAAAAGGCTGGATCCTTAACATTATGCCTCCTAATTGCTCTGCCTGAGGCCACCCCCATGGCAGATGCATCTGTAGCTCCATTGCCACCTCAAGCCATGTTTTTGCACTTTAATTGGTACCTGAATCAAATTTGATAACCATACACCAAATGTCATTTCTGACATAGTTTCTATCATTTTCCTCAATTTCTACCTATGCCCAAGATGGCTTTTGTATAGAGTTTCTTGCCAAACATATCCAGTAATATGCTTTCTTTAGTAATGGATAGATTGTTATTAATTAAGACTACCTTATTACAGGAAATATTTTATCAGGGTCAGTTGTAGGAGATTTTGGAAAGATAATGAAGCTTGTCGTCTACCAGATATAAAAACTATTAGGTTTCTGAAGAACTGGAGGTTAGAAATTTAGTTCTAAGGAGAAGTTTTTCAATGCATCTTCAAAAGCCAGAAACATGGAAAGGTAGCAGTGGTCAACTTCAGACCAGCTGTTCTTAGTCCCAGCCCAGATACATTTTTTTGGGAATTTATCCCAAAGGGGAATACATGTGGATGGGACATGCAATGTCCTGGTCATCTTCCTTACCAATATCTGAATGAGTTGATTGAGGGAGTTCTGTTTCTGTTGACTGGGGAAAGTACCTGAAGTGTTAGGTTCCATAGTAGGGTTAGCCAGGAAGGGTACCTGAAGTGGTAAGCTCCACAGTAGGGTTAGCCAGGGAAGGTACCTGAAGTGCTAAGCTCCACAGTAGGGTTAGCCAGGGAAGGTACCTGCAGTACTAAGCTCCACAGTAGGGATGACAGGAAGAATTTGTCCGTCATCATATCTCCATCTTTGAAACCTTTGCTATTGAAGCAGGCCAGAAGATGTATGTGGAGGACAGACATCCCTGTGGGTAGACATTTCTTGAGGAGCAACATAGGTTATAGATATGGTAGCTTGAAAGTTTATTTAAGTCTAAAAATAACTACTGGCTAGCCTGAGATAAAATGACCCATTACTCTTTGCACTCCTTCATGTAAATAGAAACTAGAACAAGTGGTGAAACGAACACCGGCTTTAGAGATCTCACCCTACACTATCACCTCAACAAGACCAGATGGCATAACAGATACCTAACCCAGCATATACCCTTTTCTGGAATTAGCTGTGTCAGGCAGAGCACTACACTAGTAACCGTTATAACAAGTCTGTATGACTGGATGGGCGACGATTTTCACCATGAACATATGGAGCAATCTCTACATAATGTGCTGCACGGCTAGTGTCCCAACAATACTGGGTGGTGGGGCTGAGCTTCTTCATGGCCACATTTGGCCATAAGCTTAGTAAGAAGATATGAACCTATGAAGAAGTCTTATGTATTGAAAAGAAAGTACTTAAAAAGTTTGGATTTATTAAAGAACGTTTGCATCGCATGTTCCACAGTCCAATCGTCATCATCATCATCATCCCCCCCCATGTTTTCTACATGGTGTCAAAGTGTTATGTTAACTGTCACCACCTCTCTTGATTCACGTTCTCTTACATTCTTCAAAAGTCATGCCTAACTGACACAGGTCCTCTCTAACACAATCCACCTATCTCTTGGCTGGATGTCCTTATTTCCTCTTGTCTTCTTCCCATCTTTCCCAAATCATGTTTTGCTTTCCTGTACATATGCCTAAACCCCTATAACATGCTCTCTTTAACCTTCTCTGCAATTGGAATAACTTTGGCTTCTGCTCTGACATCTACATTTCTTTATCTGTTCCACACTGTGTATTGTACCACCCATCTCAGGCACTTCATCTTCATCACCTCAAGCTTGATTAATTGATCTGCCTTTATTGCCCAAGTTTCTGTGCCATACAGAAGCACTGGTCACACTACTGCTTTGTACATGCACCTTCCAATGTCTTTGAAATTCTTCTGTCACACACTACCACTGACACTCTAAGCTGGTGGGTTGCAGTCCCTCTGATTCTACCTTTGACCTCCTCACTCAGACTTCCCTTCTCCTCACCCATCCCTCCCAGATACTTGAAGCTGATTAACCTTCTCTGCTATTTTCCTTTCTATCTCATTTTTCAGATTCCCTCATTTGCTGTGATGACAAATTTCTTGTTTGAACCTCGTTTCATCCCATGTGCCTTCAGTTTTGCATTCTATTCTCCTATCCTTTGCTGATGTTCTTGCTCAGAGTCTGCCTGTAATGTCACATTGTCCACATACAGCTTTTTAATTATGTCCCTTCTGACCTGTTTGCTAATGTATTCCATCACCAGTATGAACAGCAGTGGGCTCAGATCTGAGCCCGATACAAACCCACTCCCACTAGGAACTTCTCTGTGAGTCCAAACACTGTTGGTACTTGGGCCATTGGGTAGATAGCCTGCAGTAATTTTACCAGTGTGTCTGGGACTTTATATCATTACATGACTTCCCAGATCAGCTTTCTTGGGATCTTGCCATATGCTTTCTCCAAATATAGGAATGTCCATTTGGACTATTTCCTCAGCTCTTGCTTCTTCTCCACTATCTGTGTCACTGTAAACATTGGTTCAGTTGTGATGCATGCTGGTCTGAATCCAGACTACTCATCTTCCATCTTATTTCCTACTATGCTGCGCAGTCCAGTACTGAGTTTTTATTTTAGTTTATGATGAACCTTAAAACAAATTCCCAGAAAGAGTCCAAGTGCGAACATGTTATTGATATAATTGGTACAACAGAACCAAGTCATATGGTGAACTGTACACCCAGACAAATAAGTGGAACTTAGAAAAAATTATAAATGCTTCTCTAGTTTCTTTTTTTCATATACAAATTTTGCTTTCCCCTCTATCTGCTGATCATCTGGCCCCTACCTCACCTGTGTCTGTTCATTCCATGTTACCTGCTATAAGATATTTTTACCTTTTTACCGAAAAAATAAAGCTATACGTCTGCTTTAATATGGCTGAATTCTAGGCCTATGCACAAAAAATACTGTATGTCTAACAAACTACAGCTAAGTAAAACCTAATCTTATACTTGGGTAATGCCTAATAATGGCATGACTGTTATCCAGGCATCCATGCAAGGATGTTACATTTCTTGGCCCTAATTCTTCCATTGGCTGCTAACAGACATGCTGGGAAGATCTGCTGTGCCTTTCCCTGTGAGTGTACATTTTCCTGCACACTATTCATAATAGCTACTGGTGCAGATACAGCTTGGCGGAGCCATGTACATGTCCCCAGACCATATGCTGCATGTAATGCCCCTGACTATATGTGCTGGGACTGTTGCAGGACAGACCACCTCACTCCCTTTAGGATACCTGAGCCAGCATCAGCTGCGCAGCTCCCTCTGTCAGATTTTCTAGCAGCTGGGTTACTGGGTAATCCTTGACTGTTCACACCACAGTCGGTGAGTCAGGGATTTATCTTTCTCTTCTATAACGTTGACCGATCTTCTCCATATTTTCATAAATGATGCACAGTTAAGATTGTGTAACATGAAACTATACTTATGCAAGTAGACAATGAACATATTGTCCTATAATACGCCATTTATTTATGTGTATTACCTGTAATATCCATACTATTACAGACATTTTGCTTCCCAGCCTTTTGAACCTTATCGCTCTTCCTCATACTGCACTAATTTCCTAAATTCTTAAATTCTTCTCCTTCTCTCACACCCCACCACTAACTAGAATTCCTCCTCTGGCCATTTACCTTCCTGCTCATTTCCATAATTTCTCCTTTCACGTCTCTCTTATCTTCAGTTTTTAAGCTGCATTACTACTTGTCTATCTGTAAATTATTACCTCAAAACACCCCAGTTTGATCTTTTCCCTGCAGCCATCATGCTATAAACACATTAATTGTTACTGTATGTTATTTCTTTATTCAATAATTAGCCAATGTATGTTCATTTCTCTCTTATTTTTTGTGTTAATATGCAATGTTCATGTAAGAAATATTTAAAAATCATGTAAGTTCGTGTACATATGTTTTTACCCTGTAATTATAAATGAGTATCACATGTAACTTAAATGTGAAGCTTTACTCCCTGGGTCTGCTCTGAAAAAGGCTTTTACCTAGTCAGACTTTTCCCGGTCAACAAAGACAAAAATAATTAACTTACTAACTAACTAACTAACTAACTAACTAACTAACTAACTAACTAACTAACTAACTAACTAACTAACTAACTAACTAATCCTGAAATCTGAAATTATATTATCTGTTCACATTCTACAGATTGTTACATTGTATGGTGGATTTACTACTCTTGGCCTACGTTTTTTGAAATCATTAGAGTTTATGAGCTGTATTTCCAAACATAACATTTCTAAGAAATCAATTTAATCGACAGTATTTTCTAATAATCCACTCAGCAGATCACCAAGCAGTTACCTAAGCAGTTAACCTAAACAGCTTTATAAAAATCTTTTGATTAGACAGTATTACATTCATCCAGAAAAGTGTCCAGAACATGCTTCATCAGATAGCTACATATAATTTCCAACAGGGATTTCATCAGAAGTTCTCACACCTGCATTGCTTTTCAGAAATTAGTCTCTTTCCTAGCCATCCATTCACAACCTTCCAGAAATTAGTGAAACAGATCATTATATATAAATCTACATTTCTTTCTGTTGCTAGAATATTTTCACCTGATCATTCTATGTTAATATAGAAAACATTAGGGAAATTTGTGTTGCCTTCAAGAATATTTTCCATCACAGACTACTACATTTATCCATAAAACAAATTCTTTAGTGGATGACATCTGTCCTGGAAAACGTCTGATGCCTAATCACCCCCCACCTTGAAATTCCTAGCCTTACCTGACAGCTAGCCAAATCACCAACTCTGATCCTATTACATAACCCCACTTTTCTAACACCTTCCTTTCTACCTTTCCTCTCCCACTCCTGTCTCATCCTTAAGCTTCTAAACTCCAGTTCCTCTTGGTTAACCTGCTTATTCCGTCTTTCCATTCAAAACTACTAAACCCAATTCTCAGATAGCTGTTTACTGTATATAAAATTCTATAACAACATCAATTATCAAAATGCTCTGTATACACTATACACTGACTGTATAAAAGAATTTCTTAGCAACATATCTCTTAAAGTGTATAAGAAACTATTATAGGATCATTGGAAGTTACTAGACTATTGGCCCTGAGGTCCTTATAAGCCTAGCCAAGAATTTAGCCCATGTGTAGACAAATCAGCAACTGATGCCCCTGTCCAACAGGGAGATGGGTGGAGGGATGTATTTTCTATTTCCCATCCAGTTATCCAGGTTGCTCTTAAAAAGGAGTAAAGAGGTGCTGTGCTTAATGTGGAGAGAGAGAGTCTATTCCACAGATGGGGGAGTCTCTGGGACACAAATCTGTCCTGCCAACAAGTCCTATTAATGTCACAGACCAGGTTGAGGCTGCAAATGCGGATTACTCAAGTGGAGCTTGACTTGCGGATATGCAGCAGTCCCATCAAGGTGGGGTCTAAGATTGCTTTGTATGCCAGATAGAGGCCACCTCTGAGGAGCCTGTATTGCAAATAATATTGTACAACTGATTTTAAAGCTCTCTGAACTCAATATTACATACTGTAGCATTTACTATTAACTTGTGTTTTAAACATTGCTTTTCACCTTTATTATTTTTTCTAAATTGAGAACTCTTGATCTGTTTATTACTGTCCTGATTTATTATATTACTATTATGTGTTTCAGTCTATTACTGTGGAGCTTTTCTCCCCGGGCTTCCGCTGAAAAAGGGCATTCACTCAGTCGAGCTATCCCAGTCAACAAATAGGTTCATAGGTAGGTACTAGGCTATTGGCCCTAGGGCCTATACAAGTTTGGCCAAAAAGGTACCCTGGCTTTCGCCACCCAAGAAAATTATTTTCCTGTGCCCCTGTCAAGCAGAACCACAGAAGTGATGCCCGGGGTGAATTTCCTATTACCCATCCAATCATCAAGATTTTTCTTGAAGAGTGCTAATGAGGAGCTCTGTTTGACATAGATAGGTAGTCTGTTCCAGAGTATGGGAAGTCTCTGGGACAGGAATCTATCCCTCCAGCATGTTCTGTTTATTGTGGTGACAAGGTTTAGGTCCCTAGAGTGTGTAGCTCAGAGGGACTGGGATTTCTTTAAGTGGAGCATGTCCAACAGCTCTGGGTTTGACATAACTTTGTATGTTGGGCAGAGATCACCTCTGAGTAGGCGATATGCGACGGAGTAAAGCTGGAGTTTTTTGAGACGGTCTGCGTAAGGCATCTGTTTGAGGCCAGTAATCTTCTTTGTGAGGTATTTTTGCGGCCTTTCCAGTTGTTGTAGATGTCTTGTGAGGTACATACCAAAAGGGGCGCTGTACTCTATAATGGGTCTAATGAGTGATGAGTAGAGGGGAACAATGACCTCTTTTTTTCTGGATGAGAAACCTTTTGTGATGAGGGGTGCCACGTAGAAGGATTTCCTGACCACTGTGGCAATGTGATTATCAAAGGAGAGACTACTGTCCACCTGTGTCCCAAGGTCTCTTATCACACTTTCAGTGTTAAGTAGACTACCGCCTATGTGGTAGTTCATGGGTACAGAGTTTTTACCAAAGGGGATGACAATGCACTTTTTGGCATTGAGCTTGAGACCATGTCTTTGACACCAGGCATCTGTCTCAGTGAGGCCCTTTTGTAGGATGTCCACATCGTTAGGAGTTTCGATTATGGCTCCTAGTTTGCAGTCATCTGTGAATTTAGTTAGCCAAAGACCATCTGTGTTCGCCTGTACTTCAGAGAAGTAGATAGCAAACAGGAGAGGACCCAGGACTGAACCCTGTGGTACTCCACTTTTCACTGGTCTGAAGTCTGATTTGGAGTCTGCTACTTTCACAGTATGGGTTCTATCAGTAAGCCAGTTGGCAACCCATCTTGTGACATAGGGATCTATACCTAGTTTAGTGAGTTTATCTATAATTCCAGAGTGCGGGATGGTGTCAAACTCCTTGGCAAGATCTAGATAGGCTGTGTGAACCACCTTACCCTCATCTATGGCTTTGGTGACTACTTCAAAGAAGTCTATCAGGTTTAGGAGACATGATCTGCCTTTTACAAACCCAAACTGTGTGGGGTCCAGAGTTTGGAGATCTCCAATGTCTTTGTTTATGAGTTCCATTATCATACGTTCCATGGCCTTGCAGACGAGGCTCGTCAGGCTAATGGGGCGGTAGTTCCCGGGGTCTGTTGTGCCCCCCCCTTTGTGAAGTGGGATAACTGTCATGGTGCGCCATTCAATGGGCACAAAGCCTGAGGTGAGGCTATGATTGAACATGGTACTTAGGTGGGGTGCCAGTTCATTCTGTAGTTCATGTAGAAGGCAGTCTGGGATGTTGTCAGGTCCCATGGATGCTGTGTTCTTGGATTTGAAGAGTTTGGTTTTTACCTGTGCAGCCGTGATTACAGGAACTTTGCATTCTTCCATTATAAAGATGGGCCCTTTAGGGGATGAGAGGGGGGTAAAGTTAGCACTGAACCTATCTGCAAGGATGTTGGCAATATCAGTTGGTTCTGTATATTTAGTGTCATTGTGCTGTAACTCAGAGCAGATCTGAGTGTTGCCACTGAGATTTTTGACATAGCTATAGAATGCTTTGTGGTTGTCTTTAGAATCAGTGGCAATTTTGTTTTCATAACTAGCTTTGGAGGATTTTATGAGGGATCTCAGCTTCTTACTGAGGCTGACCAGGGAGTTCCTCCAATCATGGGATTTTACTCTTTTTTGCAACAGTTTATTTCTTCTGTTGTAGAGTTTGTTTATGGCAGAAGACCACCAGATTGGCTTCCTTTTTTTGGAGGATAGCATCTTGGTTCTGTTAGGGATAGCACGATCCATGCACTCGTGTAAGTGCTTATAAAGTGCATTTTTGTAGGATTCAGCAGTCGTACCTCTATTGTCCATCTGCATGGGTGTCATGAAGTTTGCCACTTCTGTCTTAAGAAGCATGAAGTTGGCTTTGGAGAAATTTTTTACGGTTGTTTTCCTAATGGGGGTGGGAGTGGGATGTGGATGTCTAGGGTGATTAGCTTGTGGTCGGATCTGACCAACGAGGAGCTGACCTCTGGTATGGAACACTGGCCACCCATGTTGGTGATAACCAGGTCTAGGGTATTGCTGCCCCTGGTGGGGGTGTGGATAAGTTGATCCAAGGTGTTGGAATTGATGATTTCCAGAAAACGTTGAGCAAAAGACTTGGTACATGAGTAGTTTTCCCAGTTAATGGTAGGGTAGTTGAAATCACCCATTATTAGAGTGTTGGGTTGTTCCTTAATATTTTCCAGTGTATCAAGAATAGAGGAGTGGGAATCCTGGGCATGGTGGGGGGTCTGTAACAAGCTACAATCTGGATAATCTCAGATGCATTATGCTGAGCAACTAGCTTGGAGGTGTGAATATCCTTAATTAATATGGACACGCCTCCACCTTTAGTGTTTCGGTCTGGGTTTGGTGGCCGAAAGGTGTGTTATGAATTATAGCCTGGTAATGCAGGGGTGCTCTCTGGAGCTTTGAACCAGGTCTCTGTCACTGCACAGATGTCAATGTTCTCCATTTTAAGGAGTGCCTCGAGTGAGTGCATTTTGAGGTTTAGACTTCTAGCATTGAGTAGCATTACCTCAGATTTTGCTTGCTTTAAAACAATAAACCTGTTTTGAAAAAAAAAAGATTTTGCTTGCTTGTACCTGTTACGGTGGCGAATTTGTCATTTGAACCTTGCCTAAAAAAGGCACTATAGGAGTGGCAAGAGCCTTTGCCAGTATCTGGAATCCCAAGGATGACAGGTGCAGGCCATCTCTGGCAAAGCAGCGTGGTCTGTCGATCATGTCATCCCAGGCAGACAGATACTGGATTCCCTTAGAATGAGTGTTCATTCATGAATACAGTCAAAATGTCAAATGAATAAATAAATAAATAATAAAAATATTTGCTATGTCATTACACAGCAGTGCACTTTAAGCCTTGAAGGAAAACTTGTCATTGCATATGCTGGTTATCATGATTTTAAACAAATAGATACATGTCCTTATATAAATATATTGTTATACTCAGATAGCCAGTTGTCCTGTAAATTTCTTCCAGAGGTGTCAAGTGCAATCAACATACAACGTGAAAGAAATATTTTTGATGGCCTGATCTGTATTCACGAATGAACACTAATCAACATAACTGATTTATGTCTTTAAGATCTCTTTAGTAAAAAGAGCACATGTCGAGATAGCACCTCATATCTGTTTGGACAGGGTCTATATTATATATTCGAACTTTCAAAACTTCGAATCCTATATGTTCGACAACATATGATCGAAGTTTGAAAGTTTGAATATATAATAAAACAAACAAACAAACAAAAAACTTACCTTAATGGTGTGAGCAGGGGGTAAGCCCTCCTGTACCCCCCACGTGGGGGGCTGTGCCCTCCATACCACCCCTACTTAAATATACCAACTCCAAGATCGCACTTCAGTGCAGAAAAGAGGAGTTCTCCCATTCTGCACCATACAGCACTGTTACGTTCAACCTTCAAACTTTACAAAGTTCGATCATATGTCGATCATATGACATTCGAACTTTGAAAAGTTCGAGGCTCTAATAGGAACCCTCTGGGCACAGTACTTCCCTCAGTATTTAGACATTTTAGAAAACATTAATTTCACATTCTGGATGCAAACATAAGTAATATGGCTAACCACATAGATACAACAAAATTGTATTACAGTAAAGAATATGCTCCAACAGATATACTAATCCACAGGTGAACATTCAAAATCTCACTGCACATTACTTAATTGATAAACAGATGTCCAAGATCACAAGTACTGAAACATTTGCTTCTTTCTTTGTGCCATGACTTACCTGGCAGATGTGCTGTATGGAGATTCTTGTGATAGAACCTTTGCAATCCAGGTCTATGAAAAAAAATGCAAAAGAAGAGTCAGGTACTTTCTTAACTATTACTGTATAAAAATCACATTATTGGAATAGGGACCATTACTAGGGAGGTTACACCTACCCCCCGCACCTACACCTTTACCATTGTACATATGCTACATACTACCTGCTGTAGGTAGTCGTGTCTGGCTTCTTAGCTCATTTGCATTATTAAAGACTTGTGTTTCTGTTCATTAACAAGACAGTATATTAAACCACTATTATTCTAATGGAATCTGCAAATTTCCTATGATGTATGACTAAAGAAAGGTTTACTTTAACAGACTCAGATAGCCACACTAGTCATCATTTCTTCAGCTACTAGTTTTTACTTACCTTAATACTAACCTTGCATAAATTATCACTTAATATACATCTGGATTCCTTTCATTACTAATTATTCTTTATATAAATCAAGATAAATTTTAACTTGTTAATCTGATGCTTCCTGCCAGCCATTAAAGTAACTCTCTTTGGGATTCCGAAAGGATCTCTAAAGATTATGTAAACTGTCTACAAGAGGTAGGTCAATTTACATGATTGTATTATTACTGATTCAGACACAACTTCAGCAGCACTGAGGGAAATCTCGATATTGGCTAATTTCCATATCTCTGAATAATTTATAATTAAAGTCATTAACCAGCACACTTTGGTGCTAATTACCACTGGCAGCCCAAGCATCACTTGACACAGACATACATCATAAACTGATGAAAGCTATAACACCAACTACAAACTGATGAAAACGACAAAGACTGTAGCTGACTGGACTGTCAGCAGTTAAATAAATGCATACAAATCAATGCACCAAGCTGTAAAAAAAACTCATGCGAGCCAAAAGTGGTTAGCGCTTTCATTTAATCCAATATTAAACTTCTTCAGACAACACATACAGTTCATCACTTCTTTTAAATAAGACCTAAAAACATTTCATTGGCTAAGACAATTATTTAAAGTGGTTAAGACAATTACTTAAAGTGATACTTCCTTAAAAACATTTTGAGTGGGGAGGCAAGCCGCCCTGCATCCCCCACACCCCTCCTAATTAAATATACCAACTCCGAGATCGCACTTCAGTGCAGAAAAGTAAAATTCTCCCATTCTGCACCATATGGCGCTGTTACATTTAACCTTCAAACTTTTCAAAGTTCGATCATATGGTGTCGACCATATAACATTCGAACTTTGAAAAGTTCGAGGTTCTAATAGGAACCCCCCACACCCCCCGCTACTTAAATATACCAACTCCGAGATCGCACTACAACGAGGAAAAGGGAAAACTTTCCATTCCGTGCGTGTATGGAGATCTCTGTTTAGAGCATTCAAAGTCTTAAAAATTTCGGTCATCTGGAGTCGGCCATATGAAATTGGAAATTCTAAGACTTCGATCATCTTAATGGGACCTACACACACACCCTACATTCTCCAATCCCTACCTAACATCCTTACTGTTACCATGAAAGTAGACAGTCTCACACACACACATACCCATACCTACCCTGTCCATCACCTACCTAACCCCCAAACTGTGACCAACCTAGCGCACACACACACACACACACACACACACACACACACACACACACACACACACACACACACACACACACACACACACACACACACACACCTCCATCACTACCTTTCTTCACTAAATTTACACACACCTCCCATCACTACCTTTCTTCACTAAATTTGGCTGCATAGGCACTGGAAGCTGTTGATGTGATACTGCATTTGCTCTGTCAGTTAATAACAGTGTTATGCCATCATTTCAATAATAGTTTTATTTTCCCTCATAATGGTTCTATATGTTTAGGCAAGCAGAATCCACAGAACTACTGGTCCAATAGGTAAACACAAATTAGACTGCCTTTATTGTATTTATTTTATTTTAGTTATATTCTGATATTTTATCATGCAGTAACAATTGAAAACCTTGTGACAGCTGAATTGTTGAAAAAAACATGCTGTCCAAATGTGCAGAGGTAAAAATAAATAAACCATAGCATGGGAATGACAGAAAATTCAGAAGTATGTCAGACTGTAGCAGAAGATTAAATCCAAACAACTGCACAGTTGAAAAGAGCAGCACTACATTACATGTTACCGTTGTTGTTTCAAGTACTAGTTTATTCAGCTTAATTCAGTCTGCATGCCAGCCCTGTCCCAAATGGGTTTCTGCAAGGTGTTCTGACTTCCTCACACATCCAGAAAACATGCCACAGGCAAATCTGTGAACTTTCTAACTGCCCAAATCTAAGCATGTCACATGTGAATGGCTGCATGCAGGCAGGCACCCCATCCATTCTAACATCACTCCTTCTAATATCAAGGCTATAGCCAGTATATATTTTATTTATTTAATGGGAAAATCTAACTTGGAACAAAGCCAATTTTCAGCAGAGGCCTGGGGAGAAACGCTCCAGACTTGTGTCTTTTTAACATGGGAGGAAACCAGAGCACCCGGAGGAAACAAATGCAGGGAGGACATGCAGACACTACACAGAAGGCAAAATACTTCTCTGGGACAAGACAACATAACAGGCTGCATTCTCATCACTGTCAAGTATGAATCATCTGAGCCTCTACTTAAACTATTCAGTCACAGTATATCTACAGGATTTGTGGTCAGTGTCCTGAGGATAGCCATTATGAATTTCTTACACATAAGTAGCCCCTCTATGGACTCACGTGGTTATAATCCCATCAGCTTTAGCAGCCTTAAATGCAAAACCACAGACTGTATCAAAGCAGACCTCATTTATGCAGACATAGGCAACTTAAATAATTTAGTCCACAATAAGTTTGGTTTTGTGAAGGGAAATTCCTGTCTCCTGAACCTAATACATTTCCTTGAAAAGAATGCAGAGGATGTGGACAGTGGTCACTCTATGTATGTTGCTTATATGGCCAAGACCTTTGAGATTATCTCACATGCTAGTATTAGTTAAAATTAGATAAACTTAATGTAAACCCAGACACTGCTCGATTGCAGACTGGCTTTCCAGCATGTTCCATATTGTAAAAGTTGCTCGTACTCCCTCCAGACATAAAACTGTAGCTAGATATCATGGGGACCAGTGCTGGACCCTCTCCTGCTTGGCATTTATTTTGCTGATATCCAAGCCAATATCCCAAAATATGTTTTTCCAAGTTTGCTGATAACTATAAGTTGTACAGTGTTACCTACTCATCTGCTGATACTAAACGACTCCATCAAGGGCTAAAACATCATATATCTGGTGAACCAAAAATGACCTTAAACAAATTGCAAAAAAGTGCCAAATAGTAGCCTTCAGCAAAAAGCTGCTCTCAGCTTACATATATGTTATAAAGGGCTACTAAGGTCACTCCTACTTATACAGACATGGTCATAAAAGACATCGGTATGCGTGTGGACAGCTCTCTTACATTTGATTATCATGTTTCCGCCATGGTCAGGAAATCCTTTTATATGGCTCAGTTAATTTCCAAATAATACCTTCGAGATTCTAAGAAGTCATCATATCAGTATAGTCTTCCCTTAGCCAAGCCATCATCTTATGCAGATGTCTTCAAGTATTAGATCCCTCATTGTGCTGACAGAGATTTTGCAGTATAGAAACATGCACCCTTGTTGTATTTGGAAGCTGGTTGCTTGCTACTTCCTCTCAGAACTCTCAAGCCTCATACCCTTGTGGTTCCTACCCTGACTTCAGACCATTCATCAAACACAATACCCTTTTAATATGTACAAATCTAAGAATACCACTCAACTGGAAAGGTGTTAAAGGTTTTTAACCAAAATGACTAAGAGGCTTAAATCTTTCCACTATCCTGCTAGATTAGCATGACTCTACTCAGGTGACCTATATCTCCCTTTTTGAGTCATGAAGGCCCAGTCCTATTTGAGCTCCTAACTCTTTGCAACCTAAAGGCTTTGACATACCCACATTAGGGATCTAAATTTTACACCAACAAAATAAACTAGACTTGATGGAGAGATAGGTTTCTAATTCAATGTATTCCCAGCCTATGGAATAAGTTACTACTGCAGGTCTAACAATGTAGTACGTTGGCTTCCTTTAAGGCAGCTCTTGATGAATGGATGCGTATACACACATTTACACCAGGATTATCATACATGGTCCTGCTTGATTTGGGAGTTTAGTAGTAATATGTGCGTGAAATGGACAGCAAGAAATTTCAGGTGTGCCTACTTAAAGTTGTACATGGCTAGGATTGTTATGGTCTCCATGATTGCTTATTTAGAATTGCTCCCATTTTCCCAGAATTATTCCTATATCCCAAGCCCACAACTGCAGATCTATATAATCTTGGCAAACACTGTTTATTTTGTAAATAGCTTGATAGGAATAAAGCAGATTTCTTGTTTTCCTATTCAGCTGATTCAATACTTTGTGGAATCAGTCCCTCCCTCCAAAGCAGTAAATTACAACAGGAAGGGAAAGAAGATTTAGACACTGAACTTTATTAATAGATTTCAAACCAGTTTTTAGTATAGCTTCAGTCTTCTAAAATATTTTTACTAAGCTTTGTTCTCATCTGTTCATACTGTATGGCGGCCCTTTCATTTATTGCCATATATTTATACACATCCCCTTGCTCCAATTATTTTATCCCACATTTCTCTCTGAAGCTGAGATTTCCTCGATGCTTCAGTTTTCCTTCTACAGATGTTGTCCACGCACATTTATGGAGACAAAATATCATTCTAATGTTATCTGAAAAAGTTTAAACAGCTTGTAATTGTACTTTCAGTTATTTGTCAAATGAGCTATGCAGTTTTAGATTATCCACACAAAGCAGATGACATGTCATCTGATAGGATTATTTTATTCTTATTTATTTTACATTTGTTTACTGGGAAAGTCTGACTGGATGGAAACTCTATTTTCAGAGGAGGCCACGGGAGAAAAGCTCCATAAGATACATTTAGGTAGACAACAACTGTGTATACACCTTAATACAGACAATGAAACGTACATCAAAATACAGCAGAATGCATTGGGATTTTCAAAATAAAATACATGCAAGACAAACAATATAAAAAATGTATAGGAAGTAGAAAGCTTTTACAAAAGTGCAAATTTGAGAACCTTGATCTGTAGCTAGAGTAGATGAGAGCAATAACGCCTTAGTTTAGTATTTGTATTATTGTGCATAAAAGGAAATTTATTGTCCCAAAGGACAGCTTAACCTGGGGTATTGCATGGGCATAACCATGTACTGGTAAGTGTGTTTTAGCAGTTTTTTGAAATGGGATTTGCTAGTAGTAGATGTTAATGAGGTAGGAAGAGCATTCCATATCTTGCCGATGTAGTTATATTAGTTAGTTATTAATGTACTCATAGCCTAGTCGGTTAAGTAAGCAGGTTAAAAGGCAAAAGAGTGACGGTAACTAGGATTCACCCTGGGATGCTCCCTGCTGGAGTCGAACACCTGGATAGCTGTTTGCTCTTCTTCAGCATTCACAAGTAAAGTGGCTTGCCACTTTTTCATAGTAATTGCTTTATAAATTATCAATGTGTGATGAATCTTATTAATCTGTAAGCATTCTATTACCCAGAAAAATGACGTGATTTCAACATGTTTTTTTTTTCTTTTTAGCACTCTATCCATACCATACCATACCATACATTTTTTTCACTGAGATCGAGTCCATGATCCTTGCCCCTGGCATTGTTCTGGTCAAGCCTTGCCTGGAGTATATGAGCATTGGAAGGGCAGTTCATAACAGCAGCTGTTTGCAGTTATCAGCAAACTTGGTAAACTGTGGTAATTTGATTTCTGCTTTCATATTACAATAGCCTTAACTGTAATGGCTCTGTCAGTTTGCCAGTTAGCGATCCAACAAGTAACAAAGGGGATAATTTTTAGTTAGGAGAGTTTGTTAATAATATCTGCAGATGGGAGAAGTTCTATTGTGCAATTAATTATTGGAATTATCTCTAACCTTTCTTTCACAGGACTTCCTGGCGGAAATAGTATGACAAGACAGGTACCATGCACTGCCTCAACTACCGGGTGAATCTGCAGGAACAGCCAAGCAAGCAGTAAGGCCTCAGATTCTACTATCACCGTAGTTACCACCACCATCACCACCAGGTCAGACATGAGCTTCCACCACAAGACTGCCAAATCAAACAATAGCTCACCTCGGATGAAGAAGACGGCCATTTTGAATATCCAGCTGTCTTTACATATTCTGCCACTCTGAAGAAAATATTCAAATTTAAAAAATTAGTATCTAATATCTTTATATATTTACTTTGTGTCAATATTTTTCCAAGCAAAACCATGAATCCTATATTAAAAGTCCTCAGTGGTGTTAGAATTCATGTCATTTTGAAGTGAATGAGTAAGCAGTTCTTTAATATGGAACGTCAGCATGGAATAATCATATGTTGTAAATAGTCTATCCAAAAATCTTTTGCATGACAAACAGCATACAAGTTAGCCAAACAACATGACAAAGAACACATCATAATAATTACTCTAAACTATGAGCTGTCAGCTGTTATAGTATCTTGTGTTAACATTTTCAGCACTTTGACATCTCTGCAGATACCTGTTTCAAAAATTACTGAAATCTCACTAAAGGAAACTTTCTCAGGCAGGGAACCAGATGATAGTGCCTTCTTTTCTCTGATGCTGTATCCCAGGGATGAGTTCTTTTTTGTTTTGCTGCAGGACCCCACCCAACAGCTCCTCTTCCTGTGCCCGCTTTTTCCACTGGGGCAGGAATCAGACATTCCTGAGTTAAGTGAGTGCCCTATCACCCACATGTCCCTGCCTGGGAAGCCCTATCGGCCTATCCTTTTACCAGTGATAGTTGAGTTGTGGTCCTGCAGGATGGCCTAACTTCTCCCCAGATAAAGCACCAACTTCACTTCAGGTGGCTTGTCTGAACTCTTTGCATGCTGCCATGAGAGAAGCATGCCTCTGCATGCAGAATCCCCTCACCTTGTAGAGCATGGCTGTGCATGCTCCATAAGTCTATACTCCATGGGTGTAACACCTAGTGCTCCTGCTGTGTGCCATCCAGGTAATGAGCCAAAGCCACCCCCCCAGCATGTGTGAGATGCAACTGCCACTTACTCCTATCCCCTCTGCAGCTCCGACAGGTAGCATAAGCTACTAAATGAAGTTGGGTCTCCTGATTCAGCATTAGGGTTTTATCCCTCTATATCATTCAGCTTGCTAAGAACAAGTTGCTTTGTGGACCATATGTCACATCCCAGTCTTTATCACTGACATATGAGTCAGATGATGGCTCAAGTGTGTGTGTGTGTGTGTGTGTGTGTGTGTGTGTGTGTGTGTGTGTGTGTGTGTGTGTGTGTGTGTGTGTGTGTGGGGGGGTGTCCCTTCTTCTTGACAAGGACCAAGGCACCAGACATGGCATTCATTTGTCAGAGGACAGAAGGTGTTATCTCTATGCAATGCAACAATGTACTCAGCTGCAAATTTGCCATAGTCAAAAATGTCTAGGCAGATGCCAGAGGGACTAACATCCACAGACCTAATGACTGATCCAAAGGTAATCAGACATGTACATTTAAGGAGGTGATAAACTTAACAGAAAGATAAATGAATACCAGAGGATCAGATGTCTGAAAAAAAAAAAATCGAAGTTTATATCCTTGTGTTTTTCTCCTAAGATCTGCTTCTCCTCCTGGCCTAAAGTGAAAGGCATTTAGCTGTGATGCAGCAAAGCTAATTGCTGGGGCTTAGTCATCAAAAGAAAGAATATCCCATTGTTGACCACCAGTGAGGTTTCAACAGGTCACTGTGTTACAGATTTTGGGTTTAGAGTCTTACCAACTGCCACCTCTATTAAGCTGTAGTCCTCAATTTTAGTAGATTTCACAAAACATCCATCAGCAAAGAAAATGAATATGCTTTATGATTTCTATTTAAAAGCCTTGAGCTATTTTTGTTTCGATCAATCAACAAGAAAAATAAAGATGTTTTATGATTTCTACTAAAAGCCTTGCACCATTTTTACTTGGAGAGGATTTTTTTTAAGATGATTATCCCTTTGGATTTAGTATGCAAGGGGGTCTGGGTGTTCTCCATCAGTTAATCTGTGATTTACCCTCCAGTTTCGACTGTTACTCGTCTGCATCGTAACAGCTAATTGGCAGAGGGGTAAGTTGGATATCGCAAGACCAGTTCCAACACAGGTGTTAATACTGCTTTTTTCTCAATTTGAGAGAGTCGGCATAGGTAGGAGGTATGTTTTTGGCTCTATGTACTGAGTTCTTCTCCTTTTGCACTCCTCTTGTCCTTTCTTAAATATGTACATTCAGAAAGCATTTAAATATTTTCCATAGCACCTGGATGGGAATCTCTCATGTCAGAGTGAAGCATCTATACAAATCTTTCCTTTCATTTAAAGTCCCAGCTCATAAATAGGTTTGAATGGATCCTCAAATGTCCCAGGTTATCCCAGCAAACTTCAGGCAGTCAACCTTCATCCATACAACCAGTAACTTTACAGTCATGTGAGCACCTACACTTCAGGCTATTCCAGCCATTGAAACATCCATGGCTATCCATATTGACTTTTTGTTGCTATGAACCAGTCTGTGAAGGGTGTGGTGTTGAAATGAGAAAAGTCTCAGAACTGTCCATATTTAATTAAGTTCTGTCTTCCACTGAAACCTTTGTACTGCGGTGGTAGTGCTGCGGGTAGCATTGTCGCCTCACAGTAAGATGTTGTCCTGTTCGATTCTCAGCTAAAGCGTCTTCTGTGTGGAGACATGCGTGAATGCGCGTACCTTCGTTGAAGGTTGTGCATCAGAGCTGGAAACTCGGTACGTAAAAATCTACTGCCAATCATTAGCAGACTGGAGTTCCGCTGTGGCGACCCCTAACCGGGAAAAGCCGAAAGATACAACAACTTCCACTGAAATCTTTAGTAAAAAATACAAAGGGAAAGCTGACCCAATGGGGCCAGACCCACTCTCTGCAGGCTTGGTAGCTTGTACTGCAAACATCCTAGGGTAGACATATTTGGTGGCAAATCTGCTGCTACCTGTGAGGCTTCAGCCCCATTCATTCACAATTGAACTGTACCACAGCATCCTGACTGGTTCTTATTTGCACCTGCAGGATAGGATAAGCTTACTCTTGTGTTTATATTTAGAATAATATCAACCAATCCATTCATAAGGTCTGGCAGAATGTCATTAGTGATCAAAGTATGGTCTGAACTCTGAGTGGCTAGAGGTTGTGTACGTTTAGACAGAATTGTGTCATAAAAATTTGTCAACTGGAAGGTGAAACACTGTGTGAAAGAGTAGGTGCTAAGACGTAGACAGATTTCAAAGCTGTGGTGCTATTCCTCTTTATTTGTTACAAAGTAAACCTCTAGCTCAGGATTTTGAACTTCATTTTGAATACAGACACACACATTTTAATTGTCAGTTCTACTGTTACTACAGTGTGTTAATCCCACATAAAACTGCATTGCCTAACTATGTTTGAGGTAATCCTGACAGAATACAGTTGCCAAGTACAAAAAAAAAAGCATGATATGAAAGAAAGAAGATGCTTCTTCTTATGAATTTTTTTAAGTAATTGCAATGATCTCTCCACGTGTTTTTGATATGTCATTCTTCTCAGTCTGCAGATACTGAAAATAGGAAGGCAGGTCCTTGAAAAGTAGATGCATCCATAGGTTCATAGGTTCATAGGTAGGTACTAGGCTATCAGCCCTAGGGCCCATACAAGCCTAGCCAAAAAATGTACCCTGGCTTTCGCCACCCAAGAAAATTATTTTCCTGTGCCCCTGTCGAGCAGAGCCACAGAAGTGATCCCCGGGGTGAATTTCCCATTTCCCATCCAATCATCAAGATTTTTCTTGAAGAGTGCTAATGAGGAGCTCTGTTTGACATAGATAGGTAGTTTGTTCCAGAGTATGGGAAGTCTCTGGGACAGGAATCTATCCCTCCAGCATGTTCTGTTTATTGTGGTGACAAGGTTTAGGTCCCTAGAGTGTGTAGCTCAGTGGGATTGAGATTTCTTTAAGTGGAGCATGTCTAACAGCTCTGGCTTTGACATAGCTTTGTATGTTAGGCAGAGATCGCCCCTGAGTAGGTGATATGCGATGGAGTAAAGCTGTAGTTTTTTGAGACGGTCTGCATAGGTCATCTGTTTGAGGCCAGTAATCCTCTTTGTGAGGTATTTCTGTGGTCTTTCCAGTTGTTGTAGATGTCTTGTGAGGTACATACCAAAAGGGTCGTTGTACTCTATAATGGGTCTAATGAGTGATGAGTAGAGGGGAACAATGACCTCTTTTTTTCTGAATGAGAATCCTTTTGTGATGAGATGAGCCACGTAGAAGGATTTCCTGACCACTGTGGCGATGTGATTATCAAAGGAGAGACTACTGTCCACCTGTGTCCCAAGGTCTCATCACATTTTCGGCATTAAGTAGACTACCAGCTATGTGGTAGTTCATGGGTACAGAGTTTTTACCAAAGGGGATGACAATACACTTTTTGGCATTGAGCTTCAGGCCATGGCTTTGACACCAGGTATGTGTCTCAGTGAGGCCCTTTTGTAGCAGCCAAATATCTGGACATTTAATTAGCATAACATTTGAATACCAAATATCACAAAACTCTTCCCACCTCTTGTAGGGATTTGGGATACTACCCAGAAATGTGTTTAGCGATTGCCAAAAATGATGTGAAAAGATAAGTACATTATCAGACAGTGTAAAATCTGTAGACTTTAATAAACTATATTACACAAGGGTCATTTGCAACATGTAAGATGCATGCCTTCTTTCTTTTTAGTCATTTGTGCCACTAATATTTTGGTCATGTAGTGTGGTTCTCTGTATACTGGACAGCTTTGAAAATCACATATGACAAGTGGGATTAAGAAAATTGTGTGTATGTGTGTGTGTGTGGGGTGGGGTGGGGTGGGGGTTAATCAAGCCTGATAGGGATATACCTCCAAAAACAGGTACATCAGGTGCAGGGGTAAATCAGGCCTGAAAATAGGGAACTTCCTACGAAATACAGACAGTAGAGAGGTCACTCTTTCATTACATCATGTGAGATACTGATTGTTAGCACTCACTGAATTATCTTTGTTTCATTACAACTGTGACCTGAATTATGTAGAAACCCGTTTTGTTTTCGCATTTAGGTTTTATGGTTTTCAGGACCATTATTCTATGAATGCTCTGCTATTGAACCCTTGGACAGAATGCTTTCTGTTGCCTGCACCTTTTTTTTCTCTAATTTAAAATATTGAATTTTGAAAGATAATGTGCCTCTGGTGGACAACTGTGATGTAAAACTACATCTCCCCTTGACAAGAAGATGTGATTCAGAAACTCTGTTTTAAAAGTATATCTCACAGTTAAGAGAGACTGCAGTGCACCAGATACATTTGGGCCATGAGTATAGGAAATCAGACTGTTTAAGGTCTCAGGAAACCTATTGTAAAGGAGTGCTCACAGAAAATATTGCAATAACTAGCAAAATAATATTTTTTTGCCATTCCTTTTTTCAGATTATTCCATATACTGTGTGCTCTAAGGACAAGAACGACAAGGCATCAAGAAAAAGTAGAACCAGAATTGTGTATGACAGACCACAAGATGGCAGTGTTTAGTCAAACATCTTTTAAGAAAGCAGCTATTTCTTCATTCGGAGGAGGCTGTGTGCAAGCAAGCAAAAGCAATAGATACGCTCTCATGATTAAAATAAAATCAAAAGTGCGATTGCCTTTACATATAAACTATTGGCACAGCCAGACAGCAGTGTACCAGAGGGATAGTAAATATTACAAAAATAACAAACTTCATTAACGGTGTAATAAGTTTACTTATCTATCCCTCTATCTCTTGCTCTCTCTAGTTGCCGATCTCCCTTTTACTCTATCATTCTTCTTCTTCTTTTGGCTGCTCCCATTGGGGGTCGCCAAACTGGATCAGTGGCAGTAGAGTTTTCCAGTGTCGAGTTGCCAGCCTGGCACCCGACGTTCCTCAGAAGGCACACACACGCACACACGAGCGCACACACACACACACACACACACACACACACACACACACACACACACACACACACACACACACACCCCAAAGGCCAATTTAGAATGTCCGATCCACCTGCAGCATGTCTTGGGAATGGGGGAAGAAACCCATGTGAACACAGACAGGACATGCAGAGTCCACACAGACAGCACCCCAGCTGAGAATCGAACTGGAAACCTCTTGCTGTGAGGTGACCTTTTAGGTCCCTCAACACATCCATACAGTTGCAAATCAAGTTCTGGCCCCCACGAATAAGCAATATTCCCTGCTGAAAGCTGATTATTTCTCCTCAAATTTTCTTAAGCTCCATAATAGCAATTTTAGATGGAATGTAAATACACGTCAACATAATCCTGGGCATACCTAGTCTTGGAGAAAGCATATGATAAGAAATCCAAAACAAAACAACCAGGGAATTGGAAGAAGACGACAAAGTCTTGATTGAGAAGATGAAAATGCAGTGATAAAAGTTAAGCGTTTATGTGATTTTACTTTATGTATTAAAATTTTTTGTGGAAGTTGTACATTAACCGGACTAGTTGTTCTTCTTCCGATTGGCTGGTTGTTTTGTTTTGGATTTAAGTCAGTTTTGGCTGGGCAGTTTCTCCTTTTGGAGGTAGTAAAGATCCTACAAAAGCGGATTTGAGCAGTCCTGTGATGGTTCAAAATTCCGAGTCATGTGCACAAGGGCCCAATGACTCAAGTACAAACAGTGTTCGGACTCACCGAAGGGTTCCTGGTGGGAGTGGATGAGCATCAGCATTCAGCTTTTAGACCACTACTGCTCATACTGTTGATGGACTAGATTAGCAAACAGGTCGGAGGGGGCAGCTCAACAAAGCAGCTGTATGCAGATGATGTGGCACTACAAGCAGAATCTGAGCAAGAACTTCAGCAGATAATAGGGGAATTCAATGCTAAGCAGAAGGCACATGGGATGAAACTGAGTGCAGACAAGACAGTTGTCATAACCGCAAATATGGGAAATCAGAAGAAGCTGGAAATGGAGGTAGATGGTAAACAGCTTCAAGTTTCTGGGAGAACATGGGGAGAAGAGTTTGAGATGATGGAGATGAAGTGTATGAGATGGGTGGTACAATGCACTTTGTGGGACAGATGAAGAAATAAGAATATCAGAACAGAAGGCAAAGTTGTTCCAATTCCAGAGAGGGTCATCAAGAACAAATTACAGTGGCTCAAGCACATGTGTAGTAAAGCTACCACCCCACCCATACAATCTAAGAAGGAATCAGTACTGCAGAACTAAACAAGGATATACATTGTGAGCCTCAAGAGCAGGAGCACACTCAAGCAACTCTGCAGTCCATGGCTACCACCCCACCCATACAATCTAAGAAGGAATCAGTACCGCAAAACTAAACAAGGATATATATTTTGAGCCTCAAGAGCAGGGTCAGTCCACCCAGCCATTCTACATGTATGTCTTATGAGAGTGAAGCTATAACATTAGCAGTGTTGCTTAGTAGTTCTCAGCTTGCTGATAAAACTGACTATTGTAGCCTTGTGCCCCCCTCCCCAGCTAGTGCAGTAATCCTAACTGTCCAATAGACAGTATACATTTAATTCAGATCTCTGTGATTAAATTAACCATCAAACAGCCCTCTCAGTGCTTTATGCCTTAGTTTGTATCACTTGAGGCCCATCTGTTTATTTACATCTCTATACATTCCCCTTCATTGCTAATGTATCTCCCTACGTTCACCAAAGCACAAACAATCCGCTGTTCTGTACAATAAAGGGTTCTCCTCCAACTGCAACAAATGTTCCACCACCGATAGTGAAAAAGGTAATTTATTGTTAAAACAGCTCAAAACACAGCAACCAGCAGCAAACAACACCAGTAAAAATCCTTATTAATATTCCAAATGAACCATTGTTAGAATCTGTTTTTTTATCACAGCCAGGGTTACGGCCAACCAATGGGCGCTGAGCAAAAAAAACATACTGCAAGAGGCACAGATCATCGCTGGACACACACTAACACACAAAAGCAACTTAGAGGAAACTTTAGAAAGAAATCCAGCTAGTTTTTTTACATCAAATGCACCCGCAAGTTCTTTTTTTAATAATCTGCTGCAAAAAAAAAACATACTGCAAGAGGCACAGATCATTGCCGGACAAACGCAACTTAGAGGAAACTTTGAAAGAAATCCAGCTAGTTTTCTTACAACAAACATGCCCCCAAGTTTTTTATTAATAACCTGCTATTGCCTATACCAGGATGTTTAATTGTAGCAAATCAGAAAGCAGAGTAGTGCATTACAACTCAGAGAAAATGTTCAGCATGTAGTTATTATAGGATAAAATCCATCAGAATTACGTTTACTATGATTTTCATCATGGCATGTGGAGCAGTACTGTCCCAGGAAATAAAATAAACATTGCTGCGATAATGCCTTACCCCCACACCACTTAGTTTGACATGGTCAAAAGAGAATGCCTCATAAAACACAGCTGAAAATCATAAGTGTATACATACTAAATATAAAAATAAAAACCTGAAACAAAAGAAAAGCTGCTTCTGTAAACCCCCAGTTAGATTGTGCATGCCAGTCGTGTGCAGATAGACCTATAATGGCTTTGGGCTTGAACACAACTCCTCTCACCCTACTTGGACTGCTCAAGCTGTTGGAAAGTGGTAGCTGCTGCAGGACGATCCTGGTTAATCATAAATACACTATCAGCAACGGGAACTCCTAGTGAAAACCGTAAAACCGGTATGGCTCTCTTAACGATCTCCATACAATCCATGAGTGCCCCAATAAAATAGAGGGATCCAGTAGCAGGTAAACTCTCCAAATATCAGCATAAAAAAGGAAATACCTGCTACTGGACCCACTATTTATTGGGGAAAACAATAGAAAAATTAAGTTGGGGGTGGAGGTGTTATGCAAGTGGTGGCTTGGATTGCAAGAATCCGATTGGCTGCCACCACTTGCTTTATCAACAACTTTTGCTGAAGATTTTCTAATAAAAGTTTAATGCAAACCTAATGTAAAAACACACTGAAGCGTAACTAGATAAGGTAAATTACATGTTGAATTACGATTTCAGCATGTTTCACATTAAGCTGAACTACAAATCTCCACTACAGTTTCTCACGCTGCCGGAAGGCACTTGGGGGTATCTTCTCATGGTGCACTCGAGTGTAAGCACAGAGGTGCCATGAGAAGGTACTTGGGGTTAATGAGTTAAGACAGAAGTGGCAAAAGTCACATCATCCATGCAGAGAGACAATATAGTTACCACTGCCGAATCATATACAAATGCACTCTATAAGCACCTACATGGGTGCATGGATCATGCTATCCCTAATCGAACCAAGACACAGTCTTCTAAAAAAGGAAACCAGTCTGGTGAGCCCCTGCTACTAACAAACTCTACAACAGAAGGAAGAAACCGTTGCAAAAGAAAATAAAATCCCATGAGTGGAGGAGCTCCCTGGTCAGCCTCAGCAAGAAGCTGAGATCTCTCATAAAATCCTCCAAAGTGAACTATGAAAATAAGATTGCCACTGACTCTAGGGACAATCACAAAGCATTCTACAGCTATGTCAAGAATCTCACTGGCAACACCCAGATCTGCTCTCAGTTACCGCAGAATGGCACAAAACTCACATTACCAACTGATATCGCCAATGTCCTGGATGATAGGTTCAGTGCCAACTTTACCCCCCCCCCCCCACACCTCCTAAAGGGCCCATATCCATACTGGAAGAATGCAATGTAACTGCAATCACAACTGAACAGGTGAAAAAAAAGCCAAGAACACAGCATCCATGGGACCGGACAATATCCCTGGCTGCATTCTACACAAACTTCAGAACAAATTAGCCCCCCCCACCTAAGCACCATGTTCAATCATAGCCTCTCGACAGGCTATTTACCCACTGAATGGTGCACAACAACAGTTGTACCACTCCACAAAGGGGGAGCCACCAGGGACCCCAGGAACTATCACCCTATTAGCCTGACGAGCTTGGTTTGCAAGGCCATGAAGCGTATTATCATGGGAACTCATAAACAGGGATATTATTAACCTCCAAACTCTGGACCCCACCCAGTTCGGATTTGTGAAGAGCAGATCATGTTTCCTTAATCTGGTTGACTTCTTTGAAACAGTCACCAGAGCCGTGGACGAGGGTAAGGCAGTCCATACAGACTATCTCGACCTCACCAAGGCTTTTGTCACCACCCCCATTCTGGTATCATAGAAAAACTCACCAAGCTGGCTATAAATCTGTACGTCACAAGATGGGTTGCCAACTGGCTCACAGACAGAAACCACACTGTAAAAATTGTGGACTTCAAATCTGACTCCAAACCTGTGACAAGTCGAGTACCACAGGGGTCAGAATTGGGTCACCTCCTGTTTGGAATCTACTTCTCTGAAGTACAGGCCAACACAGAGAGCCTCTGGTTGACAAAGTTCACAGATGACTGCAAACTGGGTGCCATAGTCGAGTCCCCAAATTATGTGGGCATCCTGCAAAAGGGTCTCACTGAGACTGATGCCTGGTGCCAGAGCCATGGCCTCAAGCTCAATGCTGAAAATGCATTATCATCCCCTTTGGTAAAAACCCTGTACCCATAGACTACCACATCAGTGGCAGCCTACTTAATGAGGAAGGCATGATGAGACCTTGGAACTTTAGTGGACAGTAGCCTCTCCTTTGATAATCACATCGTCATAGTAGTCAGGAAATCCTTCTATGTGGCACACCTCATCATGAAAGGGTTCTCATCCAGGAAAAAATAAGTCATTGTCCCCCTCTACTCGCCTCTCATCAGACCCATTATAGAGTACAAAACCCCATTTGGAATGTACCTTGCAAGGCATCTACAGCAGCTGGAAAGGCCACAAAAATACCTCACAAAGAGGATTATGGGACTCAAACAGTTATCCTATGCTGACCACCTCAAAAAACTCTGGCTTTACTCCATAGCATATCGCCTGCTCAGAGATGATCTCTGCCTAACATACAAAGCTATGTCAAACCCTGAGCTGCTGGACATGCTACACCTAAAGAATTCCCAATCCCTCAGAGCCACACACTCTAGAGATCTAAACCTCATCACCACAATTAACAGAACATGCTGGAGGGATAGATTCCTGTCCAGGAGACTTGCCATACTCTGGAACAAGCTGCCTATCTATGTCAAGCTGAGATCATCACTAGCACTCTTCAAGACAAATTTTGATGAGTAGATGGGTAATAGGAAATTCACCCTGGGAATCACTTTGGTGGCCCTGCTAGACAGGAGCACAGGTAAATAGTATCCATGGGTGGCTTAAGCCAGGGAACCTTGTTGGCTAGGCTTATAGGCCCTTGGGTTAATAGCCTAGTACCTACCTATGAATCTATGAAGCATGTCAGCTTCTATGCAGTCATTCACATGATTGTACACGAACTCTGTGAATAATTCTGCATAAGTAGCTGTGGTCTATGGTTTATAGGGAGCTTTGAATTTTGACAAACTGTCACTTAATAGTACGTAATTTGCCTTAGAATAGTTCTTAACTGTTACTGATTTAGCTGGGTTTTCTGGGATGATTTTTACTTTTTAATGGAAACAGCTTTGTGATATGGCCTCATTCTTGAAGACATGACATGGGGGGGGGGGGGGTGCAATGTTCTCCAATGTTGGTGAGTACCAGATCCAGTATGTTTGATTCTCTGGTTTGAACATCCAATATTTGTTCCTGGGTGTTTGTGTTAATAACATCCAGGAAGCATGCCTGTTTATTTGAGACAGTGTATATTTTTCAGTCTAGAGAGGGGCAATTAAAGTGGGGCATTTGTATGTCGCACAATCCAGTCCATAACATTGCTCTTGGGAGACCATTGGGTGTAGTTTAATGTGAGATGTTTGGTGTTTCTTTTAGTGTATATTTTAGTGTGTATTTTAGTGATTGTTAAAGTGTCATTGTTAGGCTGCTTTGGAGGTCTTTGAGATTTTGAAAGGCTTCTTTTAAGCACCTCGGTATAACACAATGTGTGTGTGTGTGTGTGTGTGTGTGTGTGTGTGTGTGTGTGTGTGTGTGTGTGTGTGTGTGTGTGTGTGTGTGTGTGTGTGTGTGTGTGTGTGTGTGTGTGTGTGTGTGTGTGTGTGTGTATGTGTGGTGAGCATTATATGTGAGGCATGTAGTGTGGGTATTCGTGATAATCCTGGTTGTATGCCAAGTTGTGTATTTACATCTCATGCCTAATGTGTTATTTTCTTTAATGATTAACTGGTTCTTTAAGAACATGAACAATTGCTAAATTGCCTTAGGATGCCGAAATCTACCAAGCTAGCCACTGAGACAATAGGAAATGACATACCCTTGTTGTCTGGTCCTCTAATAGGGTGGGCTATTTAGGATTAAGGACTGGGTTTTAACAGGGGTCTCCTAGGGTAGTTTCTGGGGTTAAGGACAACATATTATACAGTGCTAGAATATGGTAGTGCTAGTCTATACTCACACTAGTTTCTGGCATTAAGTGCAAGATGTTATAAAATGCTAGCATATGGTAATATTATCTGAAGTGCAATCTAGCTGATCTAATCTTAATTCTGTGCATTGTTATGCTGCTTAACAGGTTCTGGACCCAATCCTAACTTTATAAGGACATTTTACTGTCTAGGCATTTGCTCCTGTGATGTCCCCACTTTGGACCAGTAGTCAAGGAGCCTGAATCCTTGCCACTGGCACTGGAGAAGGATGTTCACTTTGAACAAAAATGCATACACCCAGTATTTCCGGATGCTGCTCTCTGAATCAAGCACAATTTCCTTTAAGAGCACAATGGGAACACACTCAGTCTGGGGCCTGGATTTCTCTCTCTCTCTCTCTCTCTCTCTCTCTCTCCCCCTCCAGTGCCCCATTGAGACTCCCCACTGGCACAGCTATAGAGTTGAGTCCTCAGCCGAGTGTCCAAGTCAAGTTCTCCAGCACCCTCTCTGTGAAACCAGTGCATCGTGTCCCTATTCCAAGCAGCTCACACACACACACACACACACACACACACACACACACACACACACACACACACACACACACACACACACACTCTTAGAGATTTGATTTGCACACACCCACACATCCCTGGGAATGGCTGGCACAGGTTTACTAGCTATGCCCCTTCTGCCCAGATTATAAGGTAATTACACTGCCACCAGGCACTCCAAAGCCAGCTGCTCTAAGGCACGTACAAGGTTATCCAAATTATACTGAGTGAAATTAATATTAACACAAATTATAGTCTTTGACCAATGCAGTAAGGCTTTCAAGAGTGGCCACAGAGTCACCAAATAGATCTAAGTACTCTCAAAGTTTAAAAGATTCTCTAAAGGACCAGCCACAATGAAAAGTTTAAATATATTTAATAATGAATAATAAATGAACATGAAAATACTAAATGTCTATTTATAATAAACACCAGAGATTTAATCACAGGAAATATTAAAATAACACAGATGACTAGATTAACACAGATACAGAAAAACAGTATTTAACTTATCTTACTATATTTTCCTAACTGATATAAAGAATTACTATTCCCTGGTCACTTACTAAACAAGGCAAGATGAAGTAGATGAGGGATCCTTCTATGTCAGGCTTCAAAAACATTGTGTTCTAAGACTTCAGTCTCATCTTGTATTAAAACATTATTTTTGTGATGGATTACAAAATGACATCACATGCATGTGGTCATCTGACTTCTGGTTCCCATACTACCCCCATTCCTAGCAACTGACACAGAATCTTACACATATGTGCTACCATACACACATATAGAGGTTTGCTATGATCTGCTGCAGCTTCTGAAAGTCATAAAACCATAAAACACTTCTCCTCTTTCTACAGGAGCTAATAAATCATTCTCTGGCACAGACATTTCATCTCTGGCTGCAGTCAGAACTGCAAGATACAATCTTTATGGCCTAAATTAAGTAATGTAATTTCTTACTATTTTTCAAAGTTAGCTGGACTGAGATTAACCTCTTCTCTTCGAGTATCCTATTTACAACAGTACAGTCTGATATAAATGTATATTTATTTTCTCTCCAGCAGGACACACTGTTTTTACATTTATAACGGAAGCAACTTTGCAAATACATTTTCAGCATAAGCATCTGTGCAAATCAGTTTGATATACAAATGACATATAATTATTTACAAAATTCCAGCTAGCTGTGCTGACATATGTTACACATCCATTGCCCTACATCTCCTGGTATAGCTGGCAATACCCGACATCATAACAGCTCCAATACAGGGCACTGCTAACCTCTGCTGTGTGGTGGACAGCTCTGCATAAAATTGCCTGGTTTAGAACAGAGAGAAAAAGCTTAAAAGCTGACTGTGATGCCCTCTAGACAAATAAACAACCACATTTTGAGATCCCTGGAGTGCTTCCCAATTCAGAGGTACCAGGTAAACACCTTCTGCCACAAGATGGATGATCCTGGACTTTCTTAATGTAAAAACACAGCAAAATTACCTGTTAACTGCAAATTAAAGAACATACATGTATATATATATATATATATATATATATATATATATATGTATATATATATATATATATATATATATATATATATATACACACACACACACACACACACACACACACACACACACACACACATGCATGCAAACACCCACAGAGACACACACACCACAAACACTTCCCACAAATTTGAATACATCTTACAGATGAGGCAGAAAAAATACAAAGGAAAATATTTTTTTTCTATAAAAATCCCAATGGGTTCCATGCTTTTAAGTCTAGACTCAAATAATATGTACAGTGCATAAAAGATTATCCAAATGTCTTGCACACAAATTTAAATATAAAAATTAAAGGAAGTCAAAGGGTATAGCCTAGCACTTGCAGGCTGTTAGAATAAGACAAAATGGTTAGTACTGAGTGCAGCCTTTATAAAATGCATATAGAATTCTACTCTCACTTTTTAAAGTGATCAATAATCAGAAGTAATGCATGTTCCATTAAGTAGGTAAGCTGTTGCCATGGGCAGTTTTCTAAACTGGCACCATGTCAAAAAAAAAAGCATTACTCCACTCCAAACTGTAGCAATACCTAGTTGCTACAGTTGCAGAAGAGTGAGTGGGCACTCGCATATTCATTCATTCATTCATTCATTCATTCATTCATTCATTCATTCATGCATTAATTCATTCATTCATTCATTCATTCATTCATTCATTCATTCATTCAGACAGCCCAGCCACAGCTGACTGCAGTACCAAATGAATTCCAACAATGCCTTGTTGGTACTGTACTATTGCCTTACTGGCATTGACAGTTGTGCTTCCTAGCAGTTGGCACCCATGCAACCACCCCTTTACATCCTGCCCTATCTGTAGATCTGCAGGATACTTTTCTGCTTGATGCTACTTAGTTGTAGGTCTGGACCAAAGCCAGCTGGTGATGCACTCTCTTGACGTAAACATGGAATAAAGTAAGAAAGAACTAAGGATTGTGCAGGTGAATATCACTTACGTACAGGTTATGTGAGATCATTTGAACTCAAGTGCTGACCATAGGAAAAGGGTGCTCGACTCTAAGAGTCATACTGGACATTGGATTCATCCAGGGGCAAGCATCCATATTACAATGTTTTCCAAGACTGATATCAGACATAAGGCCTCCCTTTAATTTTAGCACAAGGGAGAAAACCTTTTCTAGTAATTCCCCAACCTCCTGGAATCAGTTTCTACCTGATATCAGACTTGTTCTTATCTTGTTCCGATTCAAACCTAAAGTGGGTGAATGTCTAAATAATACTTATGAAAGTAAATGCTTTAAAGAAAAGAGTTTAAACAAAGAATTCCACAGTCTATTTAGTTTCACTTTATCACTGCTCCTTTCTGTGAATACATATTGAGTTTGTCGAATTATATATTCCCTCCCAACACAACACAACTGCTCAGGTATATCCACTTCTCACTTATGTATTGTTTATATTAATACTTACTAACTTGTTTTATAACAGAACATTACCTACTTTCTACAGAGATTTATAGTTAGGTTTATTTTCTCCAATTTGCATAAATTTTCTGTTTTACATTTTGGCTTAAAGTTTACAACCACATTATAAACTAAATTATTTGTATGCTTTATTTTTGTATTCTATTAAGTGCAGCAGATGACCTGTTGAAGTTATTTAATGTGTCTGCCTTAGGCTGGGCCATGGTTAAAAAAAAAGATGTTTGGACCCCAGTCCACATACCCAGCCATATGTAAAGCAAGAAGTGGTAAACAAATGACCATGTTATCTATGATGTTAAGTGTGCCCCACTCACACTAGAATTTAAAGCATTCTTTCAAACATAGAGCCAGTGCAAATGCCATAACCCAGACCACATACCTTAATGACTCTTAATACACATTGACCTGTCATCTTGCCATCCTTGGTCCACTACTTATTGTTGGCCACTAGCTATATACTGTATATGTACATAGCTGCCCTTCCTAGCTACTCTCTTCTAATTCCTTCTGGTCTTTTTTTCCTTGGTCCTCCTTTTCCTTGCATAATATTCTTTGACTGTATTTTTTTCTGGAACATAAGCTTACTGCACTTAAAAATTGTATATAGATCAACACTTACAAACAATGCATGCTGTATTTCTGCCTCCTATATTGCATAACCTACTCTTTGTATCAGAGCAATCTGGTTAGTGTGGATCATTGCCCTGCCCTAGTAAACAAACATATGTACAAATATACATACATACATCAATAAATCTGGTATGCAGGATAGCATATGTTCTCACGGAGACCCTGATATTCAGGAATGTGCATTCTTCCTTAATGAATATATGCCAAAATGTTTACATTCAGGTGAAAGCACAATTCTCTCATGCAGAATGGGACACACCCTCATGCCAATACTGATGTTCAAAAATGACCAGGATATCATAATGACTCTGCTGCCCCCAGAAGGTGTCCATGATCCCATAAAGACTGCAGTGTACAAGAGGAGACAAAGATGCCATGGTGACCATGGTACACAGGAGGTACTCATGATCCCATTGTGACTTTAGTGCTCAGGAGGTTCCATGGATCCCATGACAATTTTGACACACAGACTGTGGTGCCCAGAAAGTGCCCATGATCCCATAATGCACTTGCAGGTTCTTAAAATAAAGAGGTTATCTTGATCCTGTGTTGACCATGAAGCACATTAAGTGCTAGTGATCCTACGATACCTATGATACATAGTAAGTACCAATGATCAAGTAATAATGGTGATGTAAAGGAGGTTCCTATGACCTCATGATGACTGTGATGCCCAGGAAGTGCCCATGATCCCCTTGTGATTGAGGTACATAGCATAAGGATCCCAGAACAAGTCTGATAAACAGGAAATTCTCATGACAACATAATGACTTTGGTACACGTGAAGTGCTCATGATCCCTTTATGATCAAGATAAATAGCAGCTACCCATGATTCCATAGTGACTCTGGTGCACAGGAGGTACCCATGATTCCAAAGCAGCTATGATACAAAGGAAGTCCCCATGATCTCATGATGACTGTAGTGTGGAAGTACCCATGATCCCATGGTGATTGTAGTGTGGTAGTACCCAAGATCCCATGTTGACTGTATTGTGGACGTACCCATGATCCCATGGTGACTATAGTGTGGAAGTACCCATGATCCCATGATGACTGTAGTATAGAAGTACCTATGATCCCATGGTGACTGTAATATGGAAGTACCCATGACCCATGGTGACTGCAGTATGGAAGTACCTGTGATCCCATGGTAACTGTAGTATGGAAGTACCCATGACCCATGGTGATTGTAGTGTGGAATAGCTTGATAAGGAATATCATACCGAAGACAGGTAATAGGCAAATAACAATATGTGAATACATGGTTGATAGATTGCACTTAAATCATTTGGATGATTGAAGTACTGGGTAAATGATTATTGAAGTTACATATTTATTAATACTACAAATAAGGTGCATAGAGATTCAGAATTAACCTTTTTCCTCTGTAACACAAAAAGCAGTAATAAGATATATTTATTGGAAGCAGGACTACATGGGCATGACAAATGCTGCAGTTGTTACACTTGGCCTAATGATGTCTCTGCCCATTTGTCCAATGAGACATAGAGTATCTTAATATTAGACAAAAATAAATGTGAAGATGGGATGTTTATGTTTAAAGCTGCTGTGAGTCCTTTTTTGCTAAGTCTGAATCAATATCAGTTAAGCTGCAGAATGGGGGGGGGGGTTACATTTCGAGGTGGGTGGATTTTATACGGTCTATCACTAAACCCTGAGGAGGCCAAAAAGATTATGGTTAGGTTTGCTAAAACTGTTACTTCTAATTATTTTATATATATTTATGCAGAGAATTTAAATATGCCAGGAACTGAGTGGGACTTCTTGTGACTGAGTAGAGCAACAGATGACTGAAATGCTTAATTCTATGTTGTTTAAATCAGCCCGTCAGGAATCCAGCTAAGATAAGTACTAGATGTGGTCTTTAGATTCATAAATATGGCTGATCTAAAGATGATGCCCTCTTAGGGATCTCTGATCTTCAGGGTATAATATTTTCAATAAAAATAAGCTAGTTACAACCGAGAAACAATGTACTTTAAAAGGAATTGTTAGGATGCTAACTATAACAATATTATGTCGTTAATGAGTCTATGGGTCTGGACTAGAAAACTTTATTTATTTATTTGTTTATTTATTGAATTATTTGCATTTGTTTACCACAAAGGTTCACTGGGCCATAGTGAGTCCATTTTTAGTGGAAGCCTGGGGAGAAGAGCTCCACACTAAAATGAACAACGCACCTATGAACATGCGCATAACACAGTAAATAATAACAATGCACCTATGAACATGTGTATAACACAGCAAATAATAACAATGCACCTATGAACATGCGCATAACACAGTAAATAAGAACAATGCACCTATGAACATGCGCATAACACAGTAAATAAGAACAATGCACCTATGAACATGCATAACACAGTAAATAAGAACAATGCACCTATGAACATGCGCATAACACAGTAAATAAGAACAATGTACCTATGAACATGCACATAACACAGTAAATAAGAACAATGCACCTATGAACATGCGCATAACACAGTAAATAAGAACAATGCACCTATGAACATGCGCATAACACAGTAAATAAGAACAATGCACCTATGAACATGCGCATAACACAGTAAATAAGAACAATGCACCTATGAACATGCGCATAACACAGTAAATAAGAACAATGCACCTATGAACATGCGCATAACACAGTAAATAAGAACAATGCACCTATGAACATATGCATAACACAGTAAATAAGAACAATGCACCTATGAACATGCATATAACACAGTAAATAAGAACAATGCACCTATGAACATGCACATAACACAGTAAATAAGAACAATGCACCTATGAACATGTGCATACCACAGTAAATAAGAACAATGCACCTATGAACATGCGCATACCACAGTAAATAAGAACAATGCCCCTATGAACATGCGCATAACACAGTAAATAAGAACAATGCACCTATGAACATGCGCATAACACAGTAAATAAGAACAATGCACCTATGAACATGCGCATAACACAGTAAATAAGAGCAATGCACCTATGAACATGCGCATAACACAGTAAATAAGAACAATGCACCTATGAACATGTGCATAACACAGTAAATAAGAGCAATGCACCTATGAACATGTGCATAACACAGTAAATAAGAACAATGCACCTATGAACATGTGCATAACACAGTAAATAAGAACAATGCACCTATGAACATGTGCATAACACAGTAAATAATGTTCACAATACATAATATACAATACAGTAAAGCAGATTAATATGAAACAGTCCAATACAATAGGATGGTTATAGTTGACAATTAGAGCCAGGGTATATTATTACAGTACCATATTATGGATATAGTGGTTACAATTAGAATATAAGTATCATAATTATTGGTAAGTGATTAACACTTATAAGCTTGAATATAGGTGGTAAATATAGCAGCCGGTGCCAGAAAAGTAGGAGTTAAGTGATAGAAAGAGTTATATAAGAGTAGTGATAAAATGAAGGTGTCGCTTTCCCATTCTGGAAACAATAGAAGAGTCTTCATGAGTTCTATTCAAGCAGCTTTATTATTTATAAACACATTATTACTGAAGGTTACTGGCTTTAACTTATATACAAACTAGCAATTGTATTCATGCATACTATCGCTGTGACTGCTCTTACAAAATGGCACACTGGAGTGCACGTGTCTGGGATTTTATATATGCACATAAAGCCCTTACACACTTCCTAAAGATACAGCACTCATCACTTTCACTCCGATCTACAGAAGATAAATTAGTATAGAGGAGTGAGTCGGGTTTTAGGAAGTGCCATTTTGGCACGTGTGCACTGCCAAAGATAGGAAAGGTGTTGTCTCGGGGACTTTTTAAAGACAACAGGATTGCTAGTAGTCCTAATTGATGGAGGTAGGGAATTCCATAGCTTAGAAATAGTAAAACAGTAGAGCAGCTGACCAGATGAGAGGTTTGTTTTTTCGGGTCTATATTAAATCAGCAAACGCTTAAAAAAGCGAATGCTGATTTATCGACCCCATGTAAGTGAAAGCTTATAATCCTGAACACTTAGAACAGCGATTAAAGGAAAAAAAAACTTTAAAACATTACATAAAGTGCCCCCAACCCCCCTACATAAATATACCAACTCCGAGATCGCACTACAGCGATGAAAATGGCAAAGTAACGGAGGCGGCCAAGCGATTTCTTTCCCAGGGAACGAAATCACTTATATACCGTTTTGCTATTTTGCACTTTCATGCTTTCAAGTTTGATGAAGACGCATTCGAAAGAATGCATCTTCGATCATATAATAGGAACCCAGTTTTTCAACATTCAGAAGTAGTTGGTTTTCAGATCGGTGAGGTCTGCTTAGATAGTACAAAGTAAGTAGAGAAGAAAGGGCCGGGCAATTTGATGACTTGTATGTAAATTTGTGCGCAGTGGTTAATTGCAAATATGTAAGATAATGTGGAAATTCTAGCCAATATAGTTGGCATAATGAGGAACAGTGATGTGATGTGATGAAAATTTTGCATTGGTTACAAATTTAGATATTTTATGATAGCATGTGTCTAGTTTGGATTTCAGAGAGGACTGCATATTGGTAAAGAGAGGGGCACCATATAGTAGAGATGGTAGCAGAAAGGAAGAGACTAGGGTCACTTTTGTTGAGTGGTTGAGGAAATAGTTGTGTCTATAGAGGATGCCCAATTTGTGATGTGTTTTTTTGATATTGCTGTGAATATGCAGAATAAATGTTAGGTTTTCATCTGTGATGACACCTAGTAGTTTTGTATTTGGAACAACTTCAATGATGGTGTTGTTTTGAGAGTGAATAGTGAATTAGTTCTTGTTTAGGGTGGTGGTTTTAGGGGTGAATACCAGGAATTTAGTTTTGTTGGGGTTTAGGGCGAGATGGTTATTGGTCATCCATGTTTTGGTAGAAGTGAAGACATTGGGTGGTGCAGTGGTTAATGTTGTCACCTCACAGCAAGAGGTTCTTCAGTTCGATTCTCAGCTGGGGTGGCTTCTGTGTGGGGTCTGTATGTCCTCCCTGCATTTGCATGGGTTTCCTCCAGGTCCTCCAGTTTCCTCCCCTATTCCAAAGACATACATTTGGAGAATTTCTCCCTGGGCCTCCTCTGAAAACTGGCTTGTTCCAAGGCGGACTTTCCCGGTCAACAAATAATAAATAAATACAATTATGGGTGAGTTGTTGTAGATCAGATATGGACTTAGCAGTGCAGATGATGATACCTTGAGTAAGAGTGGTATGAAAATGCTAAACAAAAGGGGGCCAATTATGGATCATTGGGGAACACCTGTGGTCATGTTAAGAAATAGTGAGAAAGGTTTGATAACCACTTTAGAGATGGGGGTGAGATGCTTAAGTTAGAGAGTTTAATGAGAAGAAGGGGGTGGGAGACCATATCAAAGGCCTTAGAAAGGTCAAGAAAGAGAGAGGAAAATATTTTACTACCATCTCTGTCCGGATCTACCTAAAAAGAACGAAAGGTGAAAATGCCGACAATGAGAAGACTGACACCGGAAGACCGACACCATAAATGATCAACAATCCTGAATCCTGATGCTGAAAGCACCAACATGTGAAATGAGCGCGACTGTGTAAGTATGCAATAGTGATGGACTTTAGGGTTAGGGTGCAGGTAAGGTAAGTGTGCATTAGTGACGGACTTTAGGGTTAGGGTGTGGGTAAGGTAAGTGTGCGTTAGTGATGGACTTTAGGGTTAGTGTGTGAGTATGGTAAGTGTGCGATAGTGACGGACTTTAGGGTTAGGGTGTGGGTAAGGTAAGTGTGCGATAGTGACAGACCTTAGGGTAAGGGTTTGGGTTAAGGTTAGTGCATAGATAGTTGTGTATGTAAGGTTTAGTGTAGGTTTGTAAGGTTTTTGGTGTGCTTGTGTTGTGTGTGTGTTTTTCGAAAATGGATTTGTTTTGTTTTGTTGAGTTTTGGGATTGTGGTTTGTTGGGCATTTACACTTTCGCGTATTTCAATTTTCGTTATTTTTGTGTTGGTGTTTTCGTTGTCGTGCTTTTCGCTTGTCGATAATTTCAGGTAGATCCCTCTGGCCTGGTTAACTGTATCCATGAAGGATATAAGAGGTGTAATAGTAATGTGACCAAGCCTAAAATCATGCTGAGTAGGAGAAAGGATTTGTTTATGAAGCGGATAATTAGGATACTGAGTGTGAATGCATTCTTCTAATATTGTGGAGATGGATGAAAGGATAGCAATGGGGTGAAAGTTGGAAGTGTCAGAGTTGTTGCCACCTTTGTGGAGAGAGAGAATATATGCTTCCTTTTTCCAGACTGTAAGTACGTGGGACTCCTGAATAGATCTGTTAAGAAGTACCCTGATGGGGTAAGCACTACAGCTGGCTGATATGACTTTATACATACATATATATATATATATATATATATATATATATATATATATATATACAAAACACACACACACACACACACACACACACACACACACACACACACACACACACACACACACACACACACACACACCACAATAAAAAAAGTGTAAACCAGTGCAACTGTCTCTCTTTGGTGTATCAAAAAGCTTCTGTGTTTTAAAGTGTTGTTGGAAGAAGTTGAGGGATTGTACCTCAGAAAGAATGTTGCTAAAATACAAACCAGGAGACTTTACTTACGTTTCTCAAAAAAAAAATAAAAATCAGTTCTGTCTTCATGAGATAAAATCCAGGAATTCTTCATATAATTTGCAAGTATAATTTCTGGTCTTTATGTTGATTTTATTATAAATTTATAGTGCAACTGTGTACAAACACACACCATAAGTAATATGCAAAATTAATACAGATTACATATTTTAGGTGTAGAGCAGTTAATAAAGCAAGTTCATAGTATTATAAGTAGTAAAACAAGAAATACAGGCTGTTGTGAGATAATGATATAGCCTAAAATGCAAAATTCCGGGAAAATGTCATGGTTTTCAATACTTTGTCCAAATTCAGGATTTACTGGTATGTCTGTTTATTCATTTATTTATTTTTTATTTACTTACTATTTGGTGACTAAGTAGGTGTACTGCTGAACTTTTTTAGCCACAACCCAGGCTCAGAGGGCAAGAATATACAACAGTATTAGCCTGCAGTGATATTACATTAACAAATTGTCTTCTTTCGGCTTTTCCCAGTTAGGGGTCACCACAGCGGATTACCTGTCCACTCATGATTGGCAGTGAAGTTTTACGGTGTCGAGTTGCCAGCCCGGCGCCCAACCTTCCACAGAAGGCATACACACACACACACATACACACACACACACACACACACACACACACACACACACACACACACACACACACACACACACACCTAGGGCCAATTTGGAGTGTTCAATCCACCTACAGCATGTCTTTGGGATGTGGGAGGAAACCGGAGCACCCGGAAGAAACCCACGCAATGACAGGGAGGACATGCAGACTCTGCACAGAAGGCACCCCAGCTGAGGATCGAACCAGAGAACCTCTTGCTGTGAGGCGACAATGCTAACCACTGCACCACCATGGCCGCCCAATATTACATTAACAAATGCCAAACCATAATCAAAAACATACCATAAATTATTAATGCGTGAGTAATCGTATCCGAGTTCTACAGGAAAATGTAATAGTGTCTATACTGTATCATGTACAATATTTACTCTATGTGCGTGGTTACAAAGGTTTAATATGTTACACTAGTAGAAAATTCATTAAGCCATTCCTCGGAAAAACAAATGGAAAAATCAGTGTCCCTGAACACAAACAACCTATGAATAAATGTAGAGTGGTGCTTTGTTATGAAAAAAGAAACCATGAACATAAGTTTACCACAAATAATGTCAGGGCACCAGACTCAAGGAGTAGACCCCTTTCATGGCTGATGGGTACTCTGGTCTCCAGCTGGTGCCATGGGTTCAAAGGGGTTGAGGGCTGGTATAGTGGATGAAGTGTTTGAATGGGAGACACAGGGTATAGGGCTTGATTCTCACCTTTGAGGAGGAGATTGGCTAGGCTTGGAATGGCCCGCAAGTTCAGCTAGCCTAGTTCTTACACATGAACCATATAGAAGATGCAGGGATTGCAATTCTCAATGTGTATCCTTTTCCTATGAATGTGAATTTCTGTTAATGCATGTACCTAACTACATCTATTACATATTTTTGTATTGTACACTTGTTTTACTTTTATAAGTTATGGCATTGTATCACCTGTGGTGCATTGTTCATGTGTTTGTACCGAATGTAAATCATGTACTCCTGAAATGTCTGTAGAAGCTGTAATGAGTAGTTGACAACTTTTCTCCTAGTTGGATTATTCCACTCCACAAATAAATTAAATAAGTATACACTGAACATACTTACATGCATGGTTTAGGACATCTTTTGAAACAGCCAAGTTCATCTGCAGCAAATGCTTTGTAGAGTTTGTAATAACAATACCCTGAAAAAGAAAAAAATATATAAAATACAATAACTACATAGACCTAGCAAATGTCTAAGATGGAAAATTAATCTGATGTTCACTAGTTTAGAACCATGTTAGGTTGCAGTGGTTACTTCTCTGAAACAACCTTTTCGCAATCTATGATCTCTTGCTGGGACCAGTAAACTAATACATGATCATGCAGAAAGCCACTGGCTGACCATATTATAGCTTATTCTGTCCTTTCATGTTTCCTAACAACTGCCAAAGTCTATTGTTCTTTTACATATGAGCTCACACACAAACATATTGTGCCTATTAATGCATTACAACAGTTAGAGAGGAAATTCATCATATCCCCTGATATTTACTGTTCAGAAGATTTTGTCTTAGACACGCTGTTCATTCTGTTATTAGTTTCTTATTTCCTAGCAGAACTTTATTAATTTGGTTTGTATTGTGTTAATGAATATCTGGCACTAAGGCATTTGTTTGATAGCTGTTTCTCTAATGGACTTCATTTCTAAAATATAATATTTAATCTGACACTTTTTGGATCTCAACTCTATGAGTGACTAACAGTACTGTAGGCCATACATTGTACACTACTATACAGCTGTCATAAAGCAAAACTGTATGTATGAAATGAGACAGGCAGTATGTACAGTAGGATTTCTTTAAATGAGATACTGTTATATCAGATGGACTTTCAATGAAATAGTTAAATATACGATTGCTTTGTTTCATGCACTGACATGACGTATTTGGCTGAAGTTAATCCTCAGTATTTTTGTTTTCTGCCTTTTTAATTTCTAAAAGTCTTTGGGGTTACTAATACCATGAAAGGAATGGACCCCATTCCTAAGTCAAAGTATGATTAAAGTTCATGAAATTAGTATTGTTTCAGTTTTTGATGTTAGCCAGAAGTGCTCTTTGCAGCAACCACAATGTGCCCATTAATGACTCCTTCTGCAATCCATATGGAGTTACATGTATCAGTAACATATCTAAATACGACTGTAAATTATTTTTTAAAAGACCCGTTGCTCCTACTACTAGTGGAACTGTCTGGGTATCCTTCTTCCACATTACCCTTATTTCTACCTGCAAATCCTGGTATTTTATGACTTTGTGTCTCTCTGTACATAAGACACTGTAATCTCTGGGTGTAGCAATTTCAATGATCAATGCTACTTTTGCCTTCTTTTCATGGGCGACTATATCTGGTTTTCTCACATATAGTTTTTAACTGTTGGTAATTGGTGATTCCATGTGATATAAACTTCATAATTTTCTATAATGCTTTGTGGATAATGTTTCCAATGCTTCTCAGCTACTTCATTATTGTAATGTCAGCACAATCCCCAATGCAACAGTCTTGCTGTATTATTAAGCCTTTCAGTATACAGGTTTCTGTTATTAGTGTATCACACCCAGCAACAAGATGTGTGACTGTTTCCAGTTCTGTTTTACAGAACATGCACATGTTTTTCTGTGTGGTTGGGATGACTGTTGTTTTTTTTTTTTCCATTCAAATGCATTATGCTGGTGTGGACGTCATCCTGCCACAATACCAAAACAACCACATACAAGTTTTTTAAATGATTTAATACAGTAGTACTGGAATGGATCACTGTCTCACCCTGTCTATTACTTGGTGGAATAGTTTCCATTTCCTCTGCAGCCTGAAAAAGGGTAACACGAGTGTCGGAGAATGAATGAATGAATATATAATACCAGCAGTATAAAAATCTCACTTTCTTGTGTCCTTTTCTTGGATGTGGCAAAGCCTTTAGCTATTATTGACCTCAACAAAAATGATGGACTTATTTAAAACACTAATTATCTGTCTTTGAAACTTTTTCTTTGTTGTTTGATCAGCAGGAAATATGCTAGTCGGGTACCAAAACTGCATTTATTAGTTCTAACTTTACAGCAGATATCTATTTTTCCATCTTCTTTTTCTTGATGACAATGTATTCTCTCTCACACAGCATCTTTAATTCATTTAAGATCAATGCTAAATGTTACTGTGTCTAATAAATCTATTTAAATTCAAATAATTCTTGCCCCCCTTTGATGGGAGTAACTCTCCTTATGTTTACCTGAAAGAAAGAGACAATAAGCCCATCTAGTGTGTCTTTTATGTGCACTTAACATTCTAAATTTCCTTCCACCTTATTCTTCCTTCTTTTCTCCCTTTCTCTGCTGGCGCTGTGCTGCCATTTTGATTACCTGCATGGATTCACTGTCTGTCCCCTATCCTGGGAGTCCATTTCATGAGTACACACCCATGTGTGTAAAGAAGTGCTTCAAAGAAATCCTTGTTGTTGGTAATCTATACGGTCTGCTACATCTGATTACTTTCTTTCTACTTTTCTTCCCATATCTTAAACTAAGCTTTGACTGTCCTTTGGCAACCCTAACTGCCTGGCCGTTGGCATAGAGTATTAATATTAAGGAGCTGTACAAACTTTTTCCTGTGGTTCAGAGGTGAAAGGTTTGATTCCCTCAGCCCCTATTGTCTAAGTGTGTGACTCTGAGCAAGTCACTTAACCCAACACTGTTCCTGGGCCGAGTGTGAAAAAAGTCTGTGGAGATCACTGCTCTACCATAGAAAACAAAAACAAACAAACCTGGTCCTTATAATTTTCATGTAGGAGAGATTAAGCTCCTCTTTGTCTCTTAATTTGGTTTCATTACAGTTCTGTACACATTAAGTAGCTTTTCTGTCAACTCCTTTTAGAATCCTGCTGTCCTGCTCCCAGTCAAATAGTCCCTCAGGGAAATGTCCCACCACCTACAAGCTTAAGTCTGATTAATTAAACATACATATATGTTTTAAAAATTAGGCTGCAGATGTGGGATGTAGGCCTTTAAATGCTGTTGTAATAGTTACAGTGACCTGCATCATGTGATATATATATTTTTCCAGAAAATTCACTTTTCAGTACAGATGACATGATCTTTAGACAACATATCTGTGAGTTATTTATTAAGCTTCCTCAAACAGCAATCAATAGCACATCAGAGATGGACAAAGGCTCAAGCTGATGCGAAAGTCCTTTTTATCTATTCTTTTTACATATTCTTTACTTCTATTCTTATATCCACATTTAATCATATCAGTGTTTATTTTATGCACTTTTATATCTTCAACAAATCATATTTACATAACTTTTTTACTCTTTTACATTTCAAAAACAAATGTTCAGTCTTCTTCTTGACAATATAAACATATTCTGTCACTTTTCTGTTTATATGGCATGTTTCTTTTCACTGGCCATTTATCTATTACCAGTCTCCACACACACACACAAAATGGCAGTCTACTTTCTGATTAAACAATTTGCTTATTTTTATTGCTTTGATTTTTTCATCTGTTAGATTTTCCCATGGTTTTACATACGAAATTATATTCTTATAGCAAACATTTCTCTCCTTTTCATCAGTTTTTATTTTCTACAAAAATATTTTTCCTGGTAACATTTTATTTCTTCATTAATGCACTATTTTTATCTTTTATTCTATTTTATCATACCCCAAAATTTATCATACATATATTTATGTGATTTTACTACTAATCTGTCATTTTTCTGACTTATTCACTTTAACACTTTGTTACACATTTAATGATGTGGCATATACCACTGGGTTAATTAACCCAAATCTCCTTCCTTTTTATTTACATACAAAATGCCTCTTTTTACTGGGTTTAATCTAGAACACCATATAAATGAAGAAAAAAAATATCTGCAATAATTCCTTTTCAAATACTGTTGGCACCATAAATATACTTACTAAGTATGCTAGTTTTCCCATCAGTATGGAATTTATCAAATACGCCTTTTTTTCTGTATGACAATTTATATGTTCTCCAGCAAAGACAGTTTTTTAATTTCTTTTATTGTTTTTTCCCCATTGAATTCTACTTATATCTTTATCTCCAGATGTTATACTTAACGCAGAAATTTTATTCACTGTAAAACATATACCCCCATCTATATTATATCACTTAAAACTTTACTTTTCTCTTTATTTAAAGCAATCCCTATCGTTTCTAGACACTCATGTCTGCAAATTAGTACTTGTTTTATCCAAATTTAGTTTTTTGCAATTATTATAATGTCATTTACATATGTTAACAGAACTGGAATTCTTAACCCTTCAGCTGTTATATACCCCACCTCCTTTATTCTGTAATTTATTTCACATACAATCAAATTTATAAAAACTGCAAAGAATATATAACTCATTGGGCATCACTGCCTTATACCACTCTTCATCTGTACCTCTTGACTTAACCAACCATTTACAAGTATATTTTATTTTAGTATTACTATACACTGACACACAGTTTCCTAACTTTATCAGTTATATTATTTTCTTTCATTATTACCCATAAGATTTCATGTCCAGTTATATCAAATGCCTTATTAAGGTTTCCTATCATGATTTTCACTTCTTCTTTTCTGTTCGTAATATTATCCACAATTTTTCTAACAATAATTCTTGACAACCCTTCCCCTTTATACTATATTCCATAGTATTTTCCATTTTAGTTTCAAATCTCTTTTGCATTATTTTCATAAATATCTTATAATCATTATTATTCCCTGATGCCCTGGTCAGATTTCTCCTACTAGTATAAATACTATGTTTGGAGTAGTCTGTTTTTCAGGGGAGTCACGCTGGACTAACATGACCAGCAAAGGATAAATAAATAAAAATAAAAATAATTCTCATATGGCTAAGTGAAAACCATGCCACTTTCAAAAACACATACACAGCCCACTTAATTATCCCATCAGCATGCCCTAACTGTCTAAAAACATAATTTAATTGAAACTAACCACCTCAGATTTCCTATTTGCTTTGATAGCATAAACCTCAAATGATTTTGCTGGTGTGTAACATGCAAACATCCTTACTCCTTCTGAGTGTCTTGTTGAAATTATTCTGTACAACATACCTTAGAGCACACTGAAAACATTATAAATTGCTAGCATTCTCAAATATTTCAACACTACAATTTTTGTGAATTGGCCTATAGCATACATGTTTTACTTTTTCCTGTATATTATTGAAATTACATTCTCCATTGTACTGTAAACTATTTATACCTTTTGAACATTTTCTCTTTTGTACATTATTGTTAATTTTTTTACAAGAAATTTTTCTTTTTTCTTTTCTGGGTCCACTCTGAAAATGGGCTTTACTCAGTAGATCTAACACAGTTAGCATTATGTAAACAAATGTAAATACATGAATAAATAAAAAACAAATTCAGAAAACGTTGGAAATGGCCAAGACAGAACTTATTTGCTATGGAATGAGTTAGTTTAGATGTACAAATTCAGTAATTGTCAACAAAACTAAATGCTTCCCCATGCTAATATCACTCTAGTCCTTTGACTTTGATGCTACAAAGCAGAAGATATACCTCCTGAGACAAAACCTCAGTAGTGAGAATGACACATACCCCATCCTCTATGCTTGGTGTTAGTGCAGTATGTGGCTCCAGCAGGTAGGGGGTAAAAGTAGTATCCACAACCACATCTCTCAACAATAGTAGCCTGGAAACAGGAACGGATACATGCCTGCAAGAGAAGAGTTTTTAAAGTTAGAAAGCACACTTTAGAGTAGAATCAACATGTGAGTTTGAGTCAAAGCTAATATTATAATATTTCATAGGTTCTTTGTTAGGGATCCAGAAGAAATTAGTTTTGCTGTTTACCTTTTCTAAAGGACTATTTCAGCCTTCCTAAGTGTGACTTACTGAAGTTTTCCTTTTAGCATATGTAAATGTCGAAAGCCATATAGTCTTGTTACTAATTATAAGGATACAAATGCTAACTTTCCTTTATCAAGATGTGGATTTTGTTGCAGATTATTACTTGTTCATTTTACTGCTCATTCTTGTTCAGTCTTGCAGTTTTCTTCTCTAAAAACCAAGCTCTAAGTCTTTATTGTTTAACCCACTGCATCAATTTAATGATAAGTTGAATGGCTATATAATTAGTTTTCATTGATAACTAGGTTGATGGTCTGGACCTAAGACCTTTGCAGCCACTCCAAGATGAAGCATAGTGTGAACAGCTCCTTAACTATGGCTGCTAAGATAACTCAGAAGTACACTAAAGTGATATCTGGTTATTATGGATACTGAATTATATCATTTTTTACCCATCTTATTTTTTTATATATTGTAAAATCTATACAAAAGTGATTTTAAAAATAAAAAAAAAGTCTTTTGCAATCCAGAACAAAACTGGGGTAATTTTATGAATAGTACAGTACCTGTGCTAGCTAATTAATTACTGTGCTCCCATGAAAATCTATGGGTTTCACAACCAGGAAGTGAGAGGTCATACCATTAATTAAAATATTTTCTTACCTGTACCCTGCTAACATAGTAATAAGACATGATTAGTCAGTGCATGTCCTTTTATGATGTATTCTATGCACCTTAGCAACTGATTCCAGTGCTTTTGTTGAAATCTTCATTTGACAACAAACTCCCTACAGGATCAGACACCCCAATCTTCAAGGATAGGTGTTTGTTGAAGGTACATGTTTTTATTTACTTACTATAGGTTCATAGGGGGTTACTAGGCTATTGGCCCTAGGGCCTTTATAAGCCTAACCATGTTATACCCTTGTTCCCTTATTGACCAAGTTGTATGATCTATATTTGCAGCATGAGTCTATGATCAGCACCAACTGCGCTTATCCAAGAGGAACACAGGGTAAATGTATGGTCTTCCATCCAGTTGTCTAAGTTATGCTTAAATAGGGTCATTGAGGAGCTCTGTTTTATGTGAGCTGGGAGTTTGTTCCAGAGGAGTGGCAATCACTGGAAGACACATCTTGCCAGCCATCTTGTATCATTTTTCATAACGACAGGATTTCTCTTTGCACCAGCCCTTCCTTTCCTTTGAAAGTAACTTTTGAATTTGCCATTAACCAGTCCATTAATTTACCAGTGTTCTTCCCAAAAGTCTCCAGTAAAGGGGAATATATGCTTCATTTGTTGGATGTACACAGGCAGCTGAGATTTTACCTTCATATAATAAAAACTTTCAGGAACTCTGACCAATTGTCTGTTTCATTTTCAAAAACTAAGCTGGAACAATCTGTGTCTAAAGTAACACTAGCATGGTGGCTCACTGAATATATTTCTTATGTTTATAAACACAAGGCTTTGTCTTTAGCAAAACCATGACAAGCTCATTCCACAAGGTCAGTCTCCACTTCCTCCACTTCCTTATCCAGAACTTCTATTGATGACATTTGTTTTGCTGCTGCTTGGTGCAATGCTCATATCTTCATAGCTCATATATATAAATATATATATATATATATATATATATATATGTCGATGTACTAAGATAGACCCATATATATATATCTCCAGACAGCAGTAATAGTACACATTGTCACAGCAGAATCATTTAATTGTAACCTACTATTTACAGTGACCAGGGTAGGGTGGCTTCAACAGCAACTTGAAATGCATTACTATGACCATTATTTCTTTGCTTTTGTAATCACACATTTCTAAGGAACTGTTGTTGGGGGCATTTTCTGTGTAAAAGCAGAGAGCATTTTTGTGGACTTTATGAACTGATTGTTGCCATGGCTTTTTGAGAAAATGAGGATAGTGCACTGCCTGAGATGAACAAGTTAAAATATATTGCTGTGTTCATTTGTTCTTTCATTTTTATCACAATCTAACATCAGCAGAGTCCATAAAGTGAGGCTGTGTGTAAAAGCACAGGGAGGTCCATGATAATTGTTGTGGCTTACCTAGGAGGCAGTGTATGTGCCTGTGAGCAACAACCTGAACTTTATTATTGAAACCAATATATGTTTCACTTTCTTCCCAACTGCACATTAGAAATGCATACAGAAAGTAGCAATCTTGTTTTGTGGATAGGCTGTTTTTAAAGTACAGTTACATAGCCAATATATATGAAAAAAAGCATTGATATTACTTGATGGGAGCTGTGTATATGTGTTCAGAAGTAACAATTTAAAATGCATTACTGTGGTCATTTTTCACTTTACTGACAAATAATTATAAGAGATGTACAAACAATATGGTTGCCTTTTGGGGGTAATGGAGAAGAGATATGTGATTATTGTTGAAAGATCATAGATATGCCTTGCCAGAGATGTTGCATGTTTCTCACAGCACCATGCTGATATTCATTACTGTAGCCGTTATGCATTTCATTTTTTATTTTCTGTGAGATGTCAGAAGTGTAAAAAATGTCACTATCTTTTTTGAGGGGACAGACTATGTGTGAAAGGAAAAGGACAGTTGCACAAACTATGCTGAATGATAATTTTATATGATTGTTGGGGAAACAGCATATATAGATTATATTAATTTGACTTCTGGTGGCATACCCTATTAGAAGAGATAGATTTCACTTGGACAGTGAGAGTGTGAAATGAGATAATACAAGTGGTTGTTGTATTTTTTTTGTACACAGCCTTCAAGACCAGTGGATTTGCTACTGGTTTCTAATCAGAACATTCATTCAAACTATGAAGACATCTAGGCCATATGACAGCCATATGGCCCTATCCATTCATGGTTGGGGATACAACATAACTAGCTTAGTGTGTGAGTTGTACAAATCCTACTCTCCCTTACTTAATCCCAACCCTGCAATGACTGAGATACCACTGAATACTGATGTGTGAGTTGTACATGTCCCACTCTCCTTTGCTTAATCCCAACCCTGCAGTGTCTGAGATACCAATGAATACTGGTGTGTGAGTTGTACAAATCCCACTCTCCCTTGCTTAATCCCATCCCTGCAATAGCTGGGACACCACTGAATACTGGTGGTGTGAGAGAGGCTCGTGCATGTTTCCAAACAGGAAGTCTCCAAGCATCTCTGCAATATGACATTCCCAGCTACTATCAGCAACACCTTTACACTCCTCTAGATTGTTATTTGTTTGTACCTTCTCTTTTGTCCACCTCCTCTTTCCATGTCTTTTCTATCCCTTCTATTCCCCTCATAAGTGGGGACTATTCCCACCAAACACTTGTCCAGGCCCCTCTGACTCTCCCTCTGACCTTCCTATTCCATCATATCTCTTGTATCCCTCTCTTCATCATCCTCACTCCACATCTGCTTTTCTATCACCCTATTTCCTTGGCTGTGTGCATTACTTGTGTTCTCATGCATGTCCCACACCCATCGTTAGCTACTGCTAGCTTTGGCAAAGTGGCCAAGGTTGCTCTTTGCCTTACTTAATTACATTGTTTATGAGAAGGTTTGCAGATTACGTCAGATTTCACAGACCGTGATGGATGTATTTATATATGTCCATTTATGTATTATGACGATATTCATGCTTGTAGATATTGGTCACTTTTCAGATATAGTGGCTGATGCACGCTTGTCTTCAATTAGTACTCTCCATGTATTACTCAAAGTTCCATTGCACTTATAAACCTTTCTTAGATGTGCTTTGGTAATGCACATATATATTGTATTTTATGAATGAATTTTCCTTGGATACATATTTAACATGACTGATTGTGGTTTTGCTGATGTCGCTAATTATGTCTGTGTTGTGCTGAGATATTCTCTGTAGACTGTATCATATCTATATACTATTTGGCTAATGGCAAATCTGGTATGGCACTCTTGTGGATTGCACCAAATTCCATGAAGTTTATGGAATCCAGCCCTAAGTAGCAATGCATTTATAGCTAACACAAATAGTGAACAGGATAAAGGACAACCCTAATGAATTCTTGTAAATAACTGCAATTTCCTAAATAGTTCATCATTATAAATTTTTATATTTGCATATGTGTGCAAATACAAATGTTAAATTGTTGTCAAAATATTATGTCGTAATAAATACTACAAAGATTTTTTAAAGACAATTTTGACTTAAAATATCAAAAACCTTAAAAACATCACATTTTAGCATGTTTATTGTATTGACTGTTAAAAATCACAGCTTGTAAGAATTTATTAGCTTGTTACATTGTTCTTCCTTTGCAAAAGCCAAATTGAGATCTTATTAATATTTTATTTAATTGTGCTATTTTTTAATAAATGGCTATAGTAATTATATGATAATCTATATTCAAGAACAAAATGGGGTGATAATGAGCAGGTAATTGCTCGGCCCCAACACACTATAGGGGAGACAAGAGCCTTTGCCAGAAGACTGAAGCCCAAGTGAGACAGATGCAGGTCATCTCTGGCAAAGCATCGTGGTCTGTTGATCATGTCTTCCCAGGCTGTCAGGTATTGGATCCCCTTGAAATGACACCAGAAACTAAGAAAATTGTTAAAGTCAATCATTTTCTGTTTGTATTGAGGCATCATTCAGGGTTCCACAACCATAATCTAATTTTTTGCAATATATCAGCCAAAATCCATTTCTCATTAAACAAAATGTAATAGTCTTTCATTCCAAATAATCTACAGCAAAGAATTCTTGAATTTTCTATCTGCACTTCTCACATATTCTTACTTCTTGTTCTTGTAATATCCTTACATACTTGCATTCAAATCTATATTGCTTATGTTGTTAATATTCTCAAAAACTTTTTACAGAGAATTTTCCCAGAGTTTCACCAGTATTTTACATTTAAAATATGCTCTGTTGTCTCTTGCTGGCCAGCCAATAAATGCACTCTTTCAACTTTCTTTTTATATGGCATATTCCCCTTTGCTTGTACCTTCTTAATTAACAGTCTCCATCAGAAATCTTATTGCACCACATCCTTCTATCTTTCTTTGTATCATCATTCATTTTATAACTTACTTCATTCACTATTGCATTAATGCAAACAATATTCCACTCATGGGACATCCTTGTCTTATACGACACTTCATGCATATTTATTTACCCATCCACCCATTCATTAACGCTCTCACTCCATTATTTTGATTTGCTGACATACACAGTCTCCTAATTCTATTTCCTATTTCACACTTCTCCATAAGATCCCACAAAGCATCATGTCCTACTGTATCAAATGCCATGCTAATATCACCTACCATAAGTTTTACATCCTCCTTTTTACTTATAGTACCATCAACAATTTCTCTCAAAACCAATAACAATTCTTGACATCCTTTATCTCTCATACTTCCTTCTAATGCCTTCTGTATTATTTTCATAAAAAGTTATAATCTTTGTTATTTAGTATGAAGGGTCTCCAGTTTTTTTTTTCATTTTTCTCATCTTTCTTCCATGTACATTTTAATATCCCACTACATAACACTTCCTAATCAAGCCCTTCAACTATTCACTCAATACATTTACAAAATTGCTTGTACATTCCATAATTTATAGTATCTGGGCCTGATACTGAATCAGTATTTACTTTCCTAAGTACTTCATCCAATTCACTAATAGTACTTTCTTTTTTTAAATTCTTTCTTAATTCATTCTGGATTTTATTTTGTTTTCCTTCCATTCGCTCTGTTATTTTCCACATGTTGTAGTACAATACTCATAATTTTGTCTTGTGTTCTTTTTACCTCTCCTTTTACATTTTTCATTCTCCCCAAGACACTAATATCCTCCTTTACTATCTTACATATTTAAATATGCAGCTATCCCCTCCCTTCTCCATTGTAAATATCAATGCCTAAACAGTAATAATCAGTTTTTATAGATGCCCTTCATGGTTATATGATCCTTCCATAACTGCAATACTTCCCACTCTCCAATTTCATCCAATAATTTCTCATTTATTCTTTTAGATTCATAGGATCATAGGTGTGTACTAGGCTAATGGCCCTGGATCCTTTACAAGCCTAGCACATAGGATTACCCCGGCATCATGCCACCTGACCTTTGTTCCCAGTGCCTCTGTCGAGTAGAGCCACTGGAGTGATCCCCGGGGTGAATTTTCTATTTCCCATCCACTCATCAAGATTTCTCTTGAAGAGGCCAATGAAGTGCTCTGTTTGACATGTATGGGAAGTCTATTCCATAGCATGGGCAGTCTCTGGGTCCCTCCAGCATGTTCTGTTGATTGTGGTAATGAGGTTGAGGTCTCTGAGGCGTGTGGTGCGGAGGGATTGGGATTTCTTTAGATGTAGCATTTCTAACTGAAACACTATGCTCGGCCCTCATCAGATCCATCATTTGTAAGTCAAGCAGAGATTGCCTCTAAGTAGGTGATAAGAGACAGAGAATACCTGGAGTCTTTTGAGTCTGTCCATGTAGGACATGTGTTTAATGCCTAGGATCCTCTTTGTGAGGTACTTTTGTGATCTCTCCAGTTGTTGCAGGTGTCTAGTGAGGTACATGCCAAATGGGGGATTGTACTCAATGACTGGCCTAATGAGGGAAGAGTAGACAATGACCTCTTTCTTCCTGGATGCAAACTCTTAGTAATGAGTTGTGTCACACAGAAGGACTTTCTTTTTATTTCCTTTCCTGGTTTAATGCACTTCTTTTCTTCTATCACCTCCATCCATATTGCTAAGTGGTCTGAAAAAACAGTCACAACTATATCGGGGTTTGCTACCCCGAAGCCTTCCGATGATGCAAAATAATCAGTTTCATAGCTAAGTGTCCCCTTCTATAAGTCCATTGACTTTTGTCCCACACAGCTAATTTACTATATTTAATCACTTCCTTTATTTTTTACATCTTTCCCTTTGTTTTCACATTTTCCCCCTTAAATCAAAATTAAAATACCTTGCAATTATAATTTTCATGTTAACCACCACACAGTCTAATATTTGATTAAATATATTCTCTCTTTTTTTGCTAGTTGTACATGCATACAATACTATAATCCTATAAATGTGTTTTCTTCACCTTCCATCCACAACAGTTGATCTTCCCATCCCTACCAGTGCTACATCTAGATACACATCACAGCTAGTCCAGAACAACGTTCACTTCCTAAGTTCCATATTATATTTCCAACCCACAATTTTTCTGTTTGCAGTCTTTCTTCAGGTGTCAGGAATCTTACATCTACTAACAGAATAACATCCACATCACATTTAGCACAACATTCCAGTATCCTGATCCTTCTTACAGTGTTAATAATAGTGTTCACATTTACCGAAAGTACTCTGAGAGCGTTGCTTTTCTTTCTTTTAAAGTTTTGGAGAAATATTTTAAGGTTTTTTGTTTTCTTTCAAAATATAATATTTTTCCTGTGTTTATGTACAAATAATCCCTGATCCTCAGAATTAGATTCCTATCTCTCTCTCTCTCTCGTTCTCTCCTGATTCCCCTTCCATATTTTTCCTTCTTCTGTAGTTTCTTTTTCATGTAGTTCACCCTTTCCCCAGCCTCTTGTCGTCCTTCCTCATGCATGTTGTCTTCCTCTTTCCTGTTATTTTTCATTATTTACTGTTTGCTCTTGAGAATCCATCCAAAAGTAGGTCACTATGTCATAAAAAAAAAAAAAAAACTAAGAGTTGACCCACTAGTCAGCGATCTGGGAACACATGTATACAGTAACCTGGTCTTCAACCAACATGTATACACAGTAGTAAGGAAATCTATCTATATTGCTCAATTCATAGTTAAGGGCATGGGTTCAAGGTCCAGGGATGTCATTATACCACTATGCTCGGCCTTCATCAGATCCATCATTGAGTATAATGCCCCCTTTGGTATGTCTGATCAGGTACATACTGAAGGGGACACTATAGACAGCCCTCATCAGACTTATAATTTAGTATTATGCCTCTTCAGTATGTACCTGATCAGACACATGCAGTAACTGGAATGTCCACAGAGGTTCCTTACAAAAAGAATACAGAGCATAAACACAGTGTGCTATGCAGATCTCCTCAAAGCTCTATCTATATACTTGTTCTCTTACAGACTACTGAGAGGTGATCTATGCCTTGAACCCCACTCTGATGAACTTTTTGCACATCTTTAAAACAAACAGCATGAGAACTACTAGATCTAAAGACCTTAATTTTGCTTGCAACATAAATAGGACATGTTGAAGAGACACATACGTATCTCAGAGAATTCCCTTTCTCTGGAACAGGCTATCCAGCCATGTGAAACAAAGTCCCTCCTTAACCCTATTTAAGTGCAACTTGGACTATTGGATGGGAAATTGAAAATTCATCTCTGATCTGGGATCCACATCTCTGATGGACAGAGGGAGTCAGTAAGTCATGTCATAACTAACATAAACATATAAAACATATAACTTATAGGCCACATTTGGTTTGCTTAACTAGGCTTTGAAGGCCCTAGTGATCATTAACCTAGTATACACCTATGAACCTATAGTCATTAACCTAGTGTACATTTATGAACTTATAGTCATTAACCTAGTATACATCTATGAACCTATAGTCATTAACCTAGTGTACATCTATGAACCTATAGTCATTAACCTTATATACATCTATGAACCTATAGTCATTAACCTAGTGTACATCTATGAACCTATAGTCATTAACCTAATATACATCTATGAACCTATAGTCATTAACCTAGTGTACATCTATGAACCTATAGTCATTAACCTTATATACATCTATGAACCTATAGTCATTAACCTAGTATACATCTATGAACCTATAGTCATTAACCTAGTGTACATCTATGAACCTATAGTCATTAACCTAGTATACATCTATGAACCTATAGTCATTAACCTAGTATACATTTATGAACCTATAAGTGTTCCTTTTCCCTTTTTTCACAACCTGCATTCAGACACATGCCTGCTTGCTGTATGTCCTATCTCCCCCCATCGGATACATTGTACTTTGTCACAATCATTAATTAAATGAGAAAAGTCCCCACAAAAGAAACATGATTTAGACTGGCAAACATATCGTAATGTCTCTCTTCAACCAGCCTCAAAAGTAAAACTTGGCAAGTGTTTTACCGCGTTTTTTTTTTTTTCACATTTCAAAACTGCTTCCAACCTCCACCCTCCATTCCATAAGTTTCTTTCATCTCTAACTTTCACAATATTATTAACAGTTTCACACAGACCCCGCATACAATTTTAACATTGTCTTCTTCCGGTTCATCAGTTCTAAACTGCAATGCAACATTTTTGTAACATTTAAGTTGCTATCAGAAAATAAATAATTGCTCCATGGAAATGTCCTTCATTTTCTTACACAGTTCTAGAGATGTCATCATCATTCCATCAGTTTCAAATGTTAAGTCGCAAAAAGTCTTTGTCTCTATGTATATAAAAGACCTATTTTTTGAGATTTAAAACCCTTAACACCTGCTAAATTATCCCATACATAATATCTGTTTATTACCATTTTTTGTTCTTATTCTGACAGTTGGTCTTCTCTTCTTTTCTTTTTAAAACCAGTTTACTTACAGTTTGTTGCCGCTCTCCTTTTTTGCCTGCTGTCACTACTGCATATGTTTTAGTTACTGCATTCTCTGCTGCCACAAAACCAGACACCTTCTTAGTTTGTTCCTGCTTTCCTCTTGCTGTCTGTTACTGCTACATTCTCTGCTGCTACATCACATGGTTCCTTTTTCCACATTACCAACCTGAGCCCTTTGAAAAAGTTATCTTCCATCTCACCCCATGAAACAGCAGGAATCTCACCAATCATCCTGGACAATTATTTTTAACAGAATATCATCTGTAAGCCCTCCTGATGCCTGTTCTGTTATCTGTACCACTCAACAGACTCACTTTCTTCCATCGCCAGGGAAACAGCTAAACTCTGCTCATTTGTAAAATCCACCACACATGAATCTTTACTAACATTCTGAAACTCTACAGCAATCAATTTTTTCTCCAAATTCTTACTTTCCACTGCCAAAGTCTCCATACATTTTCTCTCATCTATGCAGCTGCTTCCATTAGGCCTCTGCTTGCTGCTGTATGGCCCACTAGCACCACTGAGCAGCTGCAAAGAGTAGAGGAAATTCCCCAATGCCCTGGCCAAATATTCTCTAGTAGTAACATAAATATCACTTCAGGTGTCCTCTGAATAAATGCCACTAGCCTAGTGGGACTAACTCACTCAACAAAGAGATAGATAGATAGATAGATAATTGAGGTCATGGGTGAAAGGTATTCACTAACAGAGGACCACCAAAACAATTTTGTGGAAGGCAAGACTTGTCTTTCCTGTCATTGGAGGTTGGGAAGGTGATCAACTTATAGTCAAGTTTTCTAGTCAAAGAAAGAAAACTACTAAGACAAGAATGAAGCAACAAACAGCTGAAATAAGGAAACTGGGATTTAGACTTTCCTGCATCCCACAACAGGTAAAGTATGTGATGCTACTACTTTGGGAGGAACCTACAAATCAAGCAAGGACAGGAAAAAAAGATCTGGGACGTGCATCAGTCTGTCAAGTCAGGGAGTGGAAATGTGAGGTACCTTGGGAGGAAGGAAATGTCAAAATGTTACAAAAAAGAACTAAAATGCACATGAAAAATCAGGAAAATCTTGTATCACTTATGTGAGTTGATTAGTTGAGATGGGGTAAAGGGTGGATATAACAGAAGTTGTAAATAATGGAGTAAAAATATTTTAAGGTACTTGTCACTGTTGAAATGGGACAAGAGGATGAATAAATGACTGACTTAGAGCTTATATCAGAGCCTAGTTATGGTCAGATAGGACTCTAGGCAGAGTAATGGACCAGGGCCACCCAAGCAATTCCATTGTCCCATTACATGTCTCTCTCACTCTCTCTCCAATTGCCATAAACACCATTCAAACCTGTCAGTGTGCATATTATTTGATTCTTTACTTTTGCAATGATTACAGAGATTTGCATAATCCATCAGTCACTACTTCTGTCTATATTGATACATGTATCACCAAAGGTCACGCTTCCAATTCTGTAAGGTTAATACTCTCTCAACCACACTCTGTATGTAGCATTTGTAAACTGTTTCTTGCTATGATTTTCTTATTTTTGTATTAATATGCTGTTTATACCTATTATTGTTACTATGTATAGATCAATCGTTGGAGTTTTCCTCCTTGGTCCTCCACTGAAAATGGGCTATAACTATTCAGTTGGGCAAACCCAGTTAACAAATGTAAAATAAATACATAAATAAATACAATCTGAAACTTTTATTTCAAATTTCACAGCACAAACACAGATGGCCTTTTTCTAAACAAAATAAAATAGCCTGACACTGAAAACTGACTTAAAATGAGCAACAGTAAACTTCTCTTCCCTTGAAACTCACATTAATTGAAAATGTATCTGGCCACTGGCATATTAAGTAAGCATTTGACCCTGGACTGTTTTCAAACCATGGGCGACCCACCCACATTTTGAAGACTGTACATAAATGCATGTGCGCTTTGAGTCGCCCAATGTTTTTTTAATTATATTTCTTTTTTAATACAGCAACATTTGTTAGAGTGTGTTTTAAATTTCTAGTTTTGAATGAGTCAATAATGACAAAAGTACCCATTTCAAAATATTTCAGTCATAAAAGGCCACTCAAGCTGCTGTCAGTATAATCCACCAATGTCAGTAATCAACAATTATAGCCACTTTATTGACTCTGTATGTACATCACATACCTGATGATGATAAAAATAGCCACAGTAAAGTATTCCAATTTGCTTTACACAAACACACAGTAGTCCTGTAAAGACAGACTAATGAATTTTTAACTTTATCAGCTCAGTAGGGTTAGTCATTTTTATTCACATATATCCCACAAATGAAGAGATTAGAGTTATACTGTTGATTGCATCCTTTGCAGATGTCTGTGTCAAAAAATAATAGCAATAATAATGATCAAAGTCACATATTTCAAAACAGTAGCCACAGTATTCCAACTTAATTCACACACACACACACACACACACACACACACACACACACACACACACACACACACACACACACACACACATACACACACACACATAGTCACTTTAGTCCTGCAAAGCTGGATTAAAGTCTTTTTGAGCATAAGGTACTTTCATCTGCAGATGGTCCTCCACCAGCAGTTATAGTCAGTTTGATGACTGTGCTCACTCCTTACTGTTACAAAGAATTACATGGCATGGAGTATGTAGTGTTGGATGAACTACATGAAAACTGCATAAACATCACTAACATCGGTCTGCAAGATCCAACCATGTGTAGCACAATCTAAATAGATACATCTAAACATACACACACACACACACACACACACACACACACACACACACACACACACACACACACACACACACACACCTTAGATGATCACCATTTTCCCTACCTCCATCTCTTTAGAAGGTTAAGAGAAAACCAGAGTACCTTGTGAAAACCCACACAGACATGTTAGGACATGCAGACTGCACAGAAGAAGCACTCTTGTCAGGAACCAAAATGAAGAACCAAACATTGTGAGGTAGCAGCGCTAACCAGAGCACCACTGTACCACACTTTAAGTACACATGTTGACATAAAAATGAGAACAACTAAACCATGTCCTGCATGTTATTTCATCAGCTAGCGTTTAGCACGGGGCACTTTCTTGAAGTACCTTTATGTATCCATAAACGATGTCAGTTTTAGTAAATGAAATTCCTAATGCTGTTAATTTTATCTGTTGCTCAGGTAATGTGCCAGCTTTCTGACCAGTCAGGATTTAGCTTTTTTTCTGTCCACGTCATATATGGTTCACCAAAATAAAAACACTTTACATACAGAAAGTCCTTAAAATGATCAGTGGTTTATATCTTCAGCTGAAAACTCACCTGTTGGGTGTAGTCAGAGTTGTATAGGTTCTCTACATTGATGTCACTCCCATCAGCTGTACAGTTTCCGTACACCCCACCTAAGCGGCTGATAATCTCCTAAAAGAAGACAATTTTAGTGACTTCAGTTTGACTAAACATAAATATGCAAAATTTAGATATACAAAACAGGTTAATCTATGCCAGCTACATAAAGTAATGTGTTAGAAACTGTAATTGTAGATACTCAGGTATGCTCACTGTTTTAGTAATAACACTTTGCACTTCTGTCACACAAGCCCTGAGAACGGGCTTGACTTCCAGAGCTTAGCACCCTTAACTCTTCAGCTGGGTGATTACCCTTCTCACGTGGACATCATGATGTTAGTGGTATGAAGGGGATTTTTGCTGGTGCCATATTTTTTTCTTGCCATGGTAATAAAATTTTGTATGACGTGAATTCAGAGCATTGACCATTCTTGTGGAAGCATTCCATAGGAAGGCAGTCCAGCAAGAAAGCCCTCAAGCTACCTCTACAAGTTTTAAATCAACCCAAGGAGGAAATGTGATAGGTCGTGGAAATAAAGAGTGTGAACAGAAGAAACAGTGACTAGAAAACCTAGCCCAACCTAAATGTGATATCAGAAAAGACAGAAATGGATGAAGAGGAACTGAAACTGCTACAGCAACATACTAGAACATCTACATTTGCATTGTTCCAGCACAACTGTACTGTGTTGATATGATACATCTCAGTTGCAGTAATAACTTTTAGGGAGATTGCAAATAATTATGAATCACTGGGTGGCTGGGTCTTGGGCGAAGTACATTGCAGGAGCTCCTAAAAAACAGGCATGGTAAATCCTGCCCTGGCCCTAGATGCCATGTCCACATTATAGTGCCAGGACATGGTGTGGACAGATAATCAGGTAGCTGCTCTCAGAATCTTGTCATTATTGACTTCCTCTAAGATATGCAGAATTAGCTTCAGTAGACCTAGTGGAATTGACCATAACATGGCCTTGGCTCAGGTAGCTACTAGTCTTGCAGTCCAGGGGACCATTGAGGAGCCTAGCCCAAATACACAATTGCATTAAAGCACTCTTGAGCAAAAGAAAACCTTAGTGGCTCAGGGTGTGGATAGACATCTGAGACATTGACCTTAGAGCTGCTGATGTCCACATGGACAAAGACTGACAGTATTCCACTTCAGTCCAAGGACACAATAATAGGACCAGTGAAGCCAGAGGCTGCTGAGAGGCTTCTGCACTGACTAGCTGCTGCAGCCATTTAGATAAGCAAGATGTGCCACCATCTGTATATGTTGTTGTTTCCAAAGGGACATCACCAAAGGCCTTGGTCAAAGTAGATACCAGGGTCGGGTGCTAGAAAAGACATTGCCCTTGTCAATGTCCTTTTACGCAGATGTTGCCTATCTCCATTTTCCATTGTGCAGAACTTGTTAGGCTCCTTAAACATGAAATATCAAAATAAATAAATAAATAAATAAACATAAAAGCTAATAAAAAAAAAAAAAACAAGCACCACCACTTTATGTCCTTATGCCCAGGGAAGGCCCTTCAGATTCCAACAAAGTGCTATTGAGCTCACTATATGCATTCTGATTGTGGCACCTTTTGTAGTGCTTTCTTTTTTTGGGGAGACCTTAGTGATGGACTTGGCTGATGTCATGTTAGTGTTAGACAAGGAGTGCAAATTCCCCTGGTTATGGTAGTTTTGGAGAGATTTTGCCCTCTCCTTGTTGACTGTGACAACCTCCAGGAAGTCTTTCTCATTTGCTGTACATATGAGGCAATAAAATAGAAGAACTCAGAGGTGTCACACATCATAGGGGGATGGATAGAAATTAAAGAAGCAAAATGGCAAAATCAGAGTTGAGAAATGTGTGTGTGGGACATTGTCTTTTTCTTTGCATTTACTGGGTCGCCCCAACAATCACCAGGCTCTAGCAGTTGTACTGGATCTTGCTTTACTTGGCAATGCTTTTAAAGCAATACATGTGATTTTGTATGAACTGTGTCAAGAAAGAAATAAAGATAGTGTAAGCTTGTGTCTCTTTTATGCCACTGACATTCTGATTTCCAGGTGGGAATGGTGTCCACCAATCATGGAGGAGAAAGGATCCAAAGGTCTAGAAATCGGGACAGACATCGGGCTTTCTACTGCAAAAGTCCTAAAAGTTATTCCTACAAAAGCGAACTATATGGTAAACATCTCAAATTCAATGAAGTCCATAAATGTTCATTATCTCATTTCCTTTCATACAGGCATTTCTCAGTCTTCTCCATGTTATTCAGAAATTGCTTGGCTCCTTAACATAACATTCCAAAATAAAGAATCAAACAAACAAATAAACAAACATAAAGTTAAGAAAAAAAAAACAAATCACCACTTCTTCCTATACAGAGTCTTAGCAAATCATTTTCTCTGGTTTGCATCATTCTTTTGAGTTGAGTTTGCTTTTATGTTACTCTGTTTCCTTTTGGCCACTCATTTCTGCTGACCAGTGAAGGTACTTCTTAACACCTTGGCATTGCTCTGCCAATACATCCAGTAAACTTTATACCTTTGTTAGGCAACTCCTGTTTTCCATGAGAACTGTCTTCTGGCGTTTTTCTATAAGATGCCTAGAAAGCCGCAGCATGCAAGTCTGATTAAGTATGGAGAATTTGATGGTGGTAATACATGAAGTACACATCATCCAATTAGCCAATGCAGTCTCATCACATGATCTGAGATGAGAACGTCTGTTCCCATCAACATTCACGACTAAAGCTGGAGGCATTTAGTTAGCTTGACAGATGCAACTTTACAAGACTACTGCCCCCTCCATTTTTACCAACAGTGTTCCTCAATCAAGCTTCTTCTTCAGAGTTGTTTTGCTATGCCTACATCTACAGCATCAGAGAAGTGGTCCAAGGCTTTTCAATATCTTTTTTATTTCCTTCCACTCATCTATTTCTATTTTACTTAGTGATAAACAACCAGGTCAGATCCAACTTTATTTTTTAATTTCGCTAGACATAGCCTTTATAGTGCTATGTTTCTTCTCGCCCTCAGACTTTGGCATTTCATCATCGCACCCTTTTCATAATTACTTTTTTTTTTTTGCTTTCCTTTCCTTGCAAGACCTCACTCAATGGCACTTTTAAGCATTCCATACTTACTTACAGCATTCATCCATTAGCAATATTTCTAGTTGCTGCATTATCACCATCTTTATTACAAAAATGAGCTGGTATTTGTTGCAAGTGAAGTGCTCTTATACTCGATCTCCAATTTTCTGTGTGTCTGCTTGCTTTACTTTTTAGCTAACTGCTATTTTAAATCATTTTTGTTGTCCGTTTTAGTTCGATGGCTTGCATTTCAGTATAGCTTTGCTTAGATACTTATGGATATCAAGACTTTCAAGGCGTGTACTTGTGATCTCAAAATAGGAACTATTTAGTTTGCTAAAGCAACCTTTTTTTGAAGTCCATTGTGATATTTATGAGCATACCTCTCAACTGTCCAGACTTTCACAGAATGGTCAGTCTTTTTGGCTTACATTTTTGGTCTGCTTCTCACAAAATGTTTTGTTTGGCAAATCACTGAGGATTGAAGTCATTAAATAATACATGCATTTGACTTTCAGACTTGATATCCTTTAGAAAGTGCATGCTAGCAAAGATCTTGTTATTTTAGCAACTTTATAAGATTATAAGTGCAATATTTAAAAATCCAGCCTTATTTTTCAGCCCCCCCCCACCATTATTTTAGGCTTTGTCCAGATTTCTTGTGCTAAAAGGCTGAGAGGTATGTTGTGAATGTTTTACCCTGGACACTGTCCAGAATAAGAAAACAATCAACTTTTGTCAGATTTGAAGCAGTCGTTCTCTAAAAGGGCTTCAACCTTGAGGTCCTTCTTGAGAATAATACTTTGCGGCTTCAGGGCTGAACTAATGATTGATATGCCAAAGACAAAGGAAGAGAGAGAAAGAAAAGTACAGTTGTGTTAGGAACTTAAAAATAACTGTAAATATTTAAGTACATCTCCTATTACAGTGCTTACTCTTGGAATTCCCACATACAAGAGCCTAATAGATAACCATATACCAGAGCTCTCACCTTCCCCCTCTTGGCATGAAGGACTATTTCCCTTTCTGACATTAAGATGTTGGTAGTATAAAGACTAGAAGGCCAATAACATCATCAAACCTTTCTTTCCCTATATGCCAAGCCACAGTTACCTAGGATCTTGGGCATGTCCCAACCATAGATGGCTCAATCCAGTGCCAAAGACTGCATGACAGATGTCAGGGGAAATTGATGGGGTATGTCACAAGGCATTGGTATAGACAGCATGGGGAACGTAGGGAGAGAAATGGTACTACAACAGTGAATCTACTTAAATATTTATAAAATTCTACTCAAACATCTACAATTATTGAAGCTCCTAACACAGCTGCACTACATTATTTGTAGTTCACTGTTGCAGCACTATCTTACAATTGCAGGTTAAACAAGAATAGGTGGTTGGCCTGAGAAGGGAGCAGAAAATACCAGACCCTACATAATGATGGAGACAAAACCTGTCCTGACCCTAGACATGTCTTCTAAGTTGTAGCATTTGACCAAAGTGTGGACAGATGATCAGGTGGCTACCTCCAAAACAGCCATAGTGGAAACCTCCCTAATAGAGCTGTGGTGGTAGCAATGGACTGATAAAGAAAATCTGAATAGTAACAGGAATTTGTTTCCTATAATGGAGGTAACTGAAGGAAATACAGTTGGCAATCCTCTTGGCTATAGTTTGTTTGCTGTCAGGTTTCCATTCCTTTACATTTGTCACAGGTAAAATCTGAATGTGCAAATCAAAAGCATGTAATAATTTCTTCCTGTTGTGCTGTGTGGATGGACAAATGCTGGGAAGTTAATGACTTGTTTTAATGAGACTTCATTCAGCACTTTAAGCATGAAGGTAGGGTTTGTATAGAAGGTGGCACTGTCTTTATGCAACACTGCGAAAGGTGTCTACGTATGGCAGCCTAAAGCTCAAAGATCACTCTGAGGTCAAGGCTGCCAACAATATTCTTCTAGAGTAGCATCTTGAAAGAGGCAGAAATGGCAGGTTCAAAAGATGATAAGGTCAGTTTCCCCAACATGAAACTGAAGTCTGAAGATAGTGCTTTTACTTTTTTGGGATGTGTCGGATGAAGAACCCCCTTAAGGAACCATTTCAAAGGCAGGTGTGAAAACACAGGAGGCTGTTCTGGCAGACAAGTAGAAATGGCTGCAGCATGAACCTTGATAGATGCATATAATAGGTTTACTTTGAAAACATTTGACAGGTAATGAGGCCAAAGGGTAGCTGCACCGGGCTTGTTTCCTGTCCTCTGCTAAGGCTCCAGTGACAGAACCTTTTCCACAAGCTGAAGAACACAGTACTTAACACTAGTGCCACTACACAAGTCACTTAGCTACATAGGACTTTCTGGTGTTGGTCTTTCTAGCCTCCCTTAATAAGTGTATATCATGTTCTCTGAAAATATGTGCCTGGTGGGAATGAGAGATAGATTATCCACTCTGTCAAACCCAAAGCTCTTAAGTTGGGATTTATTACCACCACCACACTTGTTCTGTGACAGGGGGTCTACATGCTGTGGTGGCAAAAGCTATTTCTCTCAGGCAAGGCTTAGAGGGAAGAGCTACTGCTGCCTTGGTCAAAATGAGTACTTTCCTCCTTAACATCCATTCATTTGGCTCTTTCAGTCCTACTTAGAGGAATCTGACACTCTTTAAGAGTAGAAGACTTCCATTGGATCCCTGGAACAGGGTCTTTTCAGGATCTGGCTGTCTGACTTTCATAAAGTCTCTGAAATCTTGAACCAGTATAAAAAAGACCCAGAGAAAAGACCTGTAAAATTTGGGAAGGAGAACTGTTCAGCTGTTACTGAGACAAATAGATTGATGACTGATTGGACTTTGGTGCCTTGGATCTCAGCTTAGAAGTGTGGTCTGATTTAAAGCCCTCAGAAGACAGGCAGCTGACTACAACCTGGATAAGGCCTCCCCAACTTCCTCTCTAACAAACAGCTGAAGGATGCTACCCTATGTCTCTAAAACCAACATTCGCATGTTGAAGTCTGATACCACTGCAGCTTTGGGCCCAAGGAATAACAATTTAGTTTTGGCTCAGAAGGTTGCACCTGTGACTGTTGGCATAGTGGCGTCCAGACAGGTCATGCCAGAGGGCTTGGTCAAGACAGGAGCCAGGAATGGAGATGCAAAAGTGCCTCACAGGTATCAGTTACCTCACCCTTGTGGAGCTGTTGGACTCTAAAATCATGTCATTGTTCTCCTGAACAGCCTTGTCCTTAAGGAGCTTCTTCTTTTTCTTGGGAAAGTCTGAAGGAAGATCATCAGATGATATATCATGCCTAGTATAAGCATACTCATGTTGCTATAATAATTTTCTAGGGACTCAGTCTGATGTTTAATGGTCCTGGTATTGAAACATGCACACTGGGACAGCTGAGCACATCATGCCTCCAACCTAAGCAAAAAAAAAAAAAAAGACAGAAGCTCTGGAAACTGTCTGTGAGGAATATGCTACATACACCTCTAACAATTATTTCATATATGGTCTGACTTTTAAAGACGATATCAAATTTGGAAAAAATATAAGACATTTCCCCAAAAAGGTACTTATCTGAGTCTCCGGACTTCAGGTTGACCAAATGGACTGATGGTGCTACAGTAACAAATGCAGTGCTCATCTAACTTCAGCAAGAAATAACGGAAGATTGTACTGGCAGGTTAACCTTTATACTACTGATTCACTGAGGGAGTTTGCTGGGACAGAAGGGGAAGGTGATAGCTCTGTTATTTTGACCGGCTTTTGGTCTTTTATAGGCAGGAATCCCAAGAGTCAGTATTACAGTAGTGGAATATGAAGACCATCAAAGTCGAAAGTACGATAGATAATCTGACAAAGTTGATAAGAGTGAAAAAAAAAAAAACAAAAGAAAGAGTCCTCTCTAAGTTCAAGCTCTAGAAAGTCAAGGTGAGAGGGGGACTGCCTTTGTGTCCCCCCAACAGTTTCTAAATTGTCATTCTTTTTTTTTTTATCAGATCAGTTGCATAAGAAGCTTATTAGAACTGATAATGTTTGTTGTTTGATGCTAAAATCAGAAAGATTCTCATTCTCCAGACAGCATGAGATCTGGTATTAAAAAAATCCCAGTTATTTGGTCTCTTCTCAAAAAAAAAAAAAGGTTCTAGCAATAGCAGACTTTCAGAAGTTGGAGAAATTGAGGCGGAGGAAAGGGAATAGTGAGTAATGGCAGGGGTGCAAATCTGGGAAAGGAACAAAACCAGCATAGCGCCACTAATAGGAAAAAAGATACAAGGGAAAAAACAGAAACAAATATGGTTCTGGTGATTTGAAGAGGTTATAAACTAAAAGAAAAGGGTATTTGAAAGAATGGAAGCAAAGAAGTAAAACTAAAGAAAGCAATGCGCTAAAGTAGGATAAAGGAAACAAGGGATGTCAGAGCAATACTAGTAACAGCAGAGAAATGAAATGTGAGCAGTAATAAGGCAAGGGGGGAAGGCCGTCTCCTAGTCCCCAGCAGAAATAAGCTTGGTCAAAGTGACCAAGGAAAGCAGGAACACAACAGAAGATTCTCATGCTGAGGCAGAGCACAGGTTTTCCCTTGATATCTGAAGTAGATGAGATAACCAATGCAGCATGGGCCATAAACAAAGCAATTTGGATGTGTTATGGGCTATGGCTATCCTCCTTCAACTGTTGAACTACCTTGAGGAGCAGAGGTATAGGAGGAAAGCACAGAAAAAAATCCCACTCAGTCCAGGTTAAGGCATCTACTGAGCAAGTATGTTTGCTTGGAGTTCTGGAAAATAATTTTCTCAGTTCCTGCTACTCAGTAAAGCAGAAATGTGTCCTTTGACGTATCCCATTTGTTCCTGAGATCCAAAAATGTGTTTCTATCTAGCATATACTCATGTGGATCTGCTGTGGTTCTCCCTAACTGATCCATCATGGAATTTTCTTGAAAATGACAGAATTATATTACACCGTTTCTTGTAGCAAGTAAAGTTTTTTGAGTTGATATACTGAATGATCACCAGAAAATTACTGCTGCTTGTGTATACATTTGGACTTCTGTTCTTTCATGGAGAAATTTAGTCTCTTGAAGCTGCCATTGAGAATGCTGCTCTTTTCCTGAGTTTGCGACTGAAGCAGGTAGTTGCCTTCATCCTTGTAGTGAGCTATGGCTGTTGTCAGACATTTTGTAAAAACTCAGATAAGTAGCTAAACGAAAGAGCAAGGAGATAAAATTATGATGGTGACCCCTGCTACAAATCTTAGGTATTGCCTATATTTTCTGAAAATAAATATTTAGAGGTAGACATTCTTGAGTTCCAGTGTCAACAGTAGAGCCGTAGAGCTGAGGGGGTGGGGGTGGGCAAGGAGGCTTGTAAAGTCAACATCTCAAATATGGACATTTTTAGGAAACAGTTTAACTTTAATAAGTCCGGAATGGGGCTCCATGATCTGACTTTTCTTGGCACAAGGAACAGTCTGGAATAAAACCTGCTGGCGATCTAGCCTGACGAAACAGGATCTATTGTTGATTGCACCAGCATTTCTGCTAACACAGAGAGAAAGAATAGTTGTGTAAAATCTTACCATAACCATAGATGTCCTTTTCTTCTATATGTCACAGTATTTATAACATGAGAGAGTCCGCCACCAGACATAAATTTATTTTTAGTGTCATTGAGTAAATGGTAAAATAATCGATGAACATTTAGATGTTTGTGAACTCAAATTGCAGCTTAGACTGGATGCTACAAATAGACCTGGTCTGAATGATGCTTGTTCAGTGAATGGTGTTTTAAAGTTGAAGCATTTTAATTTCATTTAATTAATTATTTTCATTGGGTGTGAAGTACCACCTGATTGTTTGAAATTGTTATTTAAATTTACATATTTTGGTTTTAATTGGTTCTGAAGAAGTTCTAGATTTAGTAGAATAAATGTGCTTAACCTCATCAATAATATTTCAGTTTGGTTTATATGGTTGTGCATCCTTGCCTTCATCAGGAGCAGTTTTGGTCTTGTCTTGCCTATGATTCCTCCCTTGAGTTCAAGGCTGGAAGTTAAACTTTCCCCTGAAAGGTGTCCTTCATATAAGATCACCAAGGAAACCTGTTCCTCCTGCTTGGGATCTAGATTTTGTTCTACAGAAACTTACTTTAGCCCCTTTTGAACCAGCAGTTTCTTCGTATCTTCAGGATTGCACATGAAAAACAGTTCTTCTTCTGACCATCACTTCAGCCAGAAGGGTCTCAGAATTTCTTATTAGGAAATCTGATTGCCTTTTCATTTCCTATCACCCTAGGGCCCTGGGCAGCCCTGTTTCAAAGCAGACCATTTCCTCTTGGATTTCTAAAACCATTTCCTTGTGCTACGTGCTTCATGAGAAAACTTGCATCCCCAGTAAAGGTTCAGTCCACTAGAGCTGGTCCTCTTCAGGTGCTTTCTTCAAAGGTCTGGACACTTCCTCTATATTAGAAGCAGCTACTTGGTCTTCTGTACACGCTTTCACATACTTTCACACACTTTCACAAAACACTACAAGTTGGATGGCATTTCCACGTCTAGAGCTGGTTTGCAAGGGCCATTCTGAAGGACTTTTTTAGAGAGTGCTACTGCTCCTCTGCCCAATCCTTCTTCTGCATGAGCTTTGGCATTCTCCTTTATGTTATGAATACTGTAACATATGAATAGGAGGACATCGAATAGTTGTATAAAATCTTACCATAACCATAGATGTCCTTTTCTTCTATTTGTTGCAGTATTCTTCCCCCAACCTGTCTTCCCCTGACACTTGCCTGTATGCTGGATGTATGTTTCCTCACTTATCTCAGGCTGATGATCTTCCTGGGGCATTCGGTTCTGAGGCTTGGTATGTGCCGATATATGCTTTATACCTGATGTCACTTTATGACTGACGTTGGACTAGTTCTATGGGCGACATTGCACATACCTCACAGTAGCTTTAGGCTTTTGTATACTGGCCAGACATTCGAGTCAGCTGGTGGTGGACTCACTTATGTTATGAATAGAAGGACATCAATGTGTTCCTGTTCTTTTAGTGTAAACAGAAGTTCATTTTTGTTTGTATGTGAAGTACATTCTGTACTTCCCTTTCGCAGTTTGTAATACTTACAGGTCTATAGTTATGCTTCACCAGTTATGCTAACAGGAGGTCAGCCAACCATCGGTCTTGGGACAATAAAGGAGAGGAATGGGAAATTAAGTGCCACGATGAGTATTTTTATTTGGTGGGGAGTGACTGCTCCTACCCATTGGGGGATTGAGTCCTTAGGACCCCAGATGTCCCTCAGTCCTCCTACTGCAATGTTCTTTTCTTTGTGGTCTACCTATCCTTTGTTTATTTGCCTTTTCCCTGTCTCTGGTAATATGGTTCTTGCTTAGATAGGTCACTTCTATTATATTTGGTAACACGAGGGTCAAACATGTTTGATCATCTCCATTCTTTTTCTAGTGTCCTTCAGTTTATTAAACACATTTTAAGTTGGGGGTCTGAAGAGCAAATCATTATCCAGAAGTACATAAAGGAGTTGGACCTCGAAATCCTCTGACAGAGACTTTTTCTACAGCCAAGAATGGCTCCTGTAACTGGCCATGTTACAACAACCCTGGAAGCTGTACCACGGCACCATAGCTCCACTTTATCATATGCTATCATATCATATTTATTTACATGCTTATCCAGCTGTAAACAGTCTACATTTGTGTGGCCAAAGTTGCCTTCAGTATTTCTTCCTGCACTTCCCACACTTGTCCTGGTGTTGCATAATGATATGTTCCGGATGTTTCCAAATGAGTGTCTGAACATTGAGGGCTGTGAAAACCAGGATTGCTGATATGTACACTTTTTCCCCAAACCAGTGAAAGTTACTGGGAAGAGTACTGTGCATTGGAGTCAGTCTACTTCCCTTAGAAGTTTCCAGAGACATTGTATCTGCATCTGTAAAGGGGCTGTTTTACAGAAACATGGAAATTCTGAACACTATAAAATTTGTCAGGTCTCTTGGAAACAGAGATTTGGGAAGCTTGGCTCAAAGTATGGTACTTGAAAAACATTAAAAAATGGTGGACTGTAGGGATAACCACTGAGTTAGGGGACCCAAGACCCAGGAAAATCCCAGTATCTCTTCTGGGCTCAAAGGCGTCCTGTGAATGCCACATAAAGTGCTCTGTCATGATGAGACAATGTCCCCAAATGGTATGTTCTCTGGTGGGGAATCAGAAGCCAAAATGTACTTACTATCAATATAAATCATAGAGGGGAGGTAATCTGTGGCCTGCACGCTGGTTGTTTCACCTCAGAATCAGAGGAGTCTAAGTCTCTCATGGGAGATCATCTTCTTCTTCTTGGGTAGGGGTATTCTAGACACAGTGTTATTTTTATTCTGGTTTTGGGCTGCACAGGAAAAAGGTTGAAGAGTTGAACTAACTTAGCCCTGTACTTCTAAAGAGGCTGGCAGGAGGCTATTGGTAGAAGACCTGCCAAGATACAGCTGTCTACACATGAGATGCACCTTAGTACAGGCACTGGCATCTTATTTTAATGGGAGACTTCTGGGGATTTGGAAATCCTAGGACAGAATGCCCCTGGAATCCAATTTCAGGGTGTGGAATTTTCTTTGACATTAACTGTGGGGATTTCACCCTCTCATGCTTTTATTATCAAATGTCATTCCATAGTGGACAGTGGGAATCCAACATACAAAGATGATCACAGGGCATGATCTGTTGTCTTGGGACATATGAGGGGTGCAGGCATAATGGCTTTCACAGGGGTAATGTCAGCTTTATCCTCAGTTACTGATGTCAGGCTTGAGGGCTGTCTGAGCACCTTTCCAGAACTGATACATTTGGACCTAGGGGTTTCCAATCAACTTCGATGTTCAAGCTCTTCCCTCTCTTTCTCCCTGTGGATTCACTTCATTTTTTAATGGGATGGACATCTATGCCACCCTGCTGCTGCTGCATATATACAAACATGGATGATGATTTTAATAGGGCTGTGAATTTCCTTTTGGCCTACTAACCCTGGAGGGTTTCTTGCCTTCTTTTCCATGTCTTTAGAAGAAAGTCCTGTCAGATATTATAACTAGCAATGCTGTGCTCAGGACCTAAGCAGAAAATGCACTGAACATGGAAGCTTTTATATAGTATGGCCTCAGTTACTGACAACGGCCAATGTATGGGTCTTCTTAGCAACTTAACAGTTAATACCAGTTCCTTAACCTTGTAAAATGAACTGAAGATGCAGCAATGGCATTTTTCTTCTTGAAACATCACGTTATGCACACCTCACCTTGGTCACACAAAACATTAAACAGAAGTTTACTGCTCAGATAGATAACTCAGATGTTGATTTGGAGATTTTACTGTCACAAGTGATTTGGGACATGGAATGCCCTGCCAAGTATCCAAGTCAGAAGTTGTTTGATATGGAGAAGCAATACCCTCTAACTGAAAGGGGTCATCAAGTGGACCTTAACTTCACATTATTTTCTCCTTGGCTGGACCTTCCAAGTCATCACAATGTCCATGTTGCTCTGAAATCGCTTAGCCAAGAATAGGATAAGAACCTGCTGATAAGCTGGTGGCTTTTGGATTTGTAGCCAGCTGTGTACACTGTTGTCCACTGAGCTGGGTTGGCCAATATATATGTTGTTGTTATCCCTTTTTCATGGCACCAGGCTATGAACAGTCCAAGGATTATGTGCTAAAGAGCAAGGTACATGGCATGGGGACACTGAGACACCGAAAGTGATCATAGACTCTAATTAAATTATGGCCAAAGGAGAACATTGAGAAGCTCAGCCACATCACTCAATACTGTGGGAGACTAACAGTGCCCCCCATTATGTAGACTTTATTCACTACCCCGGTGAAAATATGCAATACCCATCCAGACATTCGGACTGATTTTAAAGGTTATTAGGGAAGTACTCTCTTTGGAAAGTACAGTTGTGTACATTTACCATAAATGTAGATGTTCAAGTGTATTCACTGTTGCAGTCATTACATCTGGGTAATCTGCCTGCAGGTTGCCCTCAGTCGACTTGAATTCCAATGTTTTGGGTCCTGCATCAGTTGCTGTTTCCTCTTCCATGATGTCAGGTCATCAGAGGTATAAAACAAGCAGCCAACGCCATTTTCTTTAGTTTTTCTTGCCCCAGATGTCAGGTGCCCCCAAAAAGGTAGCAAAAAAAAAAATATATATATATATATATATATATATATATATATATATATATATATATATAAAAACTATATATACATGCATCAATACAAACTTTACCTTCCTCTACAAGCAAATTCACCACATAGGTTGTAGAAGATAGAGAAGGAAAGATAAACTTCAGAATGAAAGGGGGATGGTGGGCAGGTAACCTGGACTGCAACAGTGAATACACTCGAACATCTACATTTATGGTAAGTGTACACAACTGTACTATGGTCTTCGTGTTTCACTGTTGCAGTCATTACATTTGGGTAGAATCCCAAAGCTATGGATGGGTGGCTGGAGCTAAACAGCATTAGGTGCAGCTATAAGGCCCTGCAGAACTGCAGTGGCAAAGCCCGCCCTGGACTTAGAGTAGAGAGGCAAATGATAATGCTTTGTAAAGATGTGAACAGAACTCCAGGTAGCAGACTCTAGAATGTCTTTGGTTGGTACTCCTCTGAGAAAGGCTGCTGAAGTAACTGCAGCTCTGGTGGAATGAGACCTAATGCCCTTGGGCACAGGTTTGCCATGGTGTAAGTAGCAGAAATTAATGCAGTGGCTTATCCACTTTGAAATAGTCTGCTTTGAAATAGCCTTTCCTTCTAATCCTACAGCATATTTCACTAGTAATTGCTCAGTTTTTCTTAGAGCTTTAGTCCTGCTCAATTAGAATCTTAGCTGCCTGTGTACATCCAAGGAATGCAGAATTCTCTCCCCCTTGTTCTGCGGATTTGGATAAAAGGTTGGCAGATGAATAGTTTGGTTAAGAGCCACACTGGAAACCACCTTAGGCATAAATGAAGGCTTTGTCCTCAGAGACACCATGTCTGGGTAAAATATGATAAAAGGCTCCACAGCCATGAGGGCCTGTAGCTCTGAGACTCTTCTTGCTGAAGTAATTGCTACCAGCAGTGCTGTTTTCCATGATAAGAACTTTATAGCAGCAGTAGCAGCTGGTTAAAATGGAGGCAGGGTGAGCTTTTCCAACACATAATTGAGGTCCCATGCAGGTATTGATGATCTTCTAGGAGGCCTTAAATGTTTGGCTCCTCTAAGATACTGCTTTAGTAAAGGATGAGAAAAGATTGGTGGTTCTGTATTGTAATGAGCCGAAATGGCAGAGGCATGGATTTTAATCGATGAGAAAGATAGGCCTTTGTCAAGCATCTCAGTCAAGTATTGTAATATCTGAGGAATATTTGGTTCTGCTGTATCAGTTCCTTGTGCTTGATTCCAAGCACAGAATCTCTTCCATTGATCAGCATAAGATTTTCTAGTATTAGGCCTTCTGGCTTCCAAAATGACATCCATCACAGCTTTACTGAGAGGTGTTGTTTGTATAACTACATGATCAGCCATGCTGCCAGGTTCAGTGTCTGGAGTTGATTGTGCAGGATCTGATTGTATTGCTGGGACAGTAGTTGAGGTCTCTGAGGTAAGGTCCAAGCTGGGCATTGAGACAAGTTCCTTAGGATTGGGTACCAGTACTGGCAAGGCCAGTCCGGGGCAATTAGTATCATCTTTGGTTTCTCTTGTCTGATTTTCAGTAGGACCTTGGGAAGAAGAGGCAGAGGAGGAAAGGCGTAAACTGATAGGTTTTTCCAACTGAAGAACAGGGCGTCCACTTTCCATGCTTGTCTGTGATAAGTCCTTGTGCATAATCTTTTCAATTGATAATTTTGAGGAGAGGCAAATAGATCTATGTCCGGGCTCCCCCATTTCTTTGTTATCATGCTGAAGACTTATGGATCTAGTTTCCACTCATGAGGGTCCATAAGGTTTCTGCTTAAATCGTCTGCCAGAGTATTTTGTTTTCCCTAGCAGGAATTGAGCTTGAAGATGTATTTGGTAAGTCAAAACTGTGTCCCACAGTGCCATGGCTAATCTGCAAAGGGGGTATGAGTGCGTGCCCCCCTGCTTGTTTATATACCACATAACTGTGGTGTTGTCTGTCTTTATCAGTAGTTGTCCTGGATGAAGTAAGTCCTTGAAGGCTGTCAGGGCATTTTGAACAGCTAGCATCTCTTTTTAGTTGACATGTAGATGCATTTATTTTGGGGTCCATATGCCCTGAATGCATCTTCCTGCCATGTGGGCCCCCAGGCATAATCTGATGCATCTGTTGTTAAGGTTTGGCTGGCAGGGGGTAGAGTGAAGGGCCGTCCCATGTTTTGGTGACATGCCTTTGCCCACCATAGAAACTCCTGTTGTAGGCAGGGAATGAGAGGAATCATTGTTTCCAGACTGTGACAATGTTGACTCCATAAACTTTTTAGGTACCATTGAAGTTTCCTCATATGCATTCTTGCATATGGAATCAGTAGGATTCAGGATGCCATGAAGCCCAAAGCCTGCAGAGTTTGTCTTGCAGATAACTGGGTTTTTGTTGCCATCAGTTTGAAGTAAGTAGTCAGTTGCCTTTGTTTGTCTGGCGTGAGGTAAGCCATCTGGGCAGTTGTATTCAAGCTTGCACCCAGGAATGTTATCTTTTGTTACCAGTTGTGATTTATTTTTGTTTATTGTGTACCCTAGGCATGTTAGAAACCTTTTCACAAATGCCAGGTGTTGAAGAAGAATGTCCTTGTTCTCTGCTTGAATGAGACAGTCGTCCAAGTAAGGATATATTTGTATACTTCTTTGTCTGCAAAAAGCAATTACTGGTGCCAGGCACTTTGTAAAGACCCTGGGCACAGGAGATAAGCCAAAGGGCAGTGCAGAGAATTGGTAATGCATTAAGCCAGCCTTGAATCTGAGGTATCTTCTGCATGATTGCCTTATTGGGACATGCAGGTATGCCTATTTTAGGTCTAATGTCACCAGCCAGGCATTCTTGTCCAGCATAGGCAGAAGCTGCTGCAAAGTCAGCATTTTGAATTTTGGTATGTCCAGGTATGTGCTCAAAATCGATAAATCCAGTATTGGCCGCCAGGCCTTATCCTTTCTGGGTACCAAGAACAGTCCAGTAAAAACCTTGTCCTTTTTCCTGTTCTAGTATTGGCTGAATGGCCCCCATATCCATGAGGGATGTAACCTGTTTCTGTGCCTCTGCCCATTTATTTTTTGGCAGATCCAGCCAACTGTTTGCCATTGGCAGAGTATGGGAATGGAATCTGTATCCCTGTGATACTATGTTTAGCACCCACTTGTCCTGGGTTATTAACTGCCAATTTTGAGCAAAAAGTGCTAATTTTCCCCCCTAAGGGTGCTGCCAAAAGGTAAGTGTTTGGTGAAGGCAGAGGGAAGTCATTGGGACTGTTTTCTGTAGGTTTGCGCTTTATCTCCTCCAGATTTGGAGGTAGAAGCGCCCCATTGCTTTGACCTGTAAGAATCTTGTGCCTGGTATCTGGAACCCTTAGGGTGTCTGGATTTGCCCCTTTGTGCTCTGTCTGACACAGGAAAGGACCAATTTTTTGTAGGCCAGTGTCTATTGAATCTTGGTGGCTGCACTTGTAAGAAGTCTTTTACAGTTTGCATAGACTTAGCTTTGTCTTCCATTTTCTTTAAAACCTCTTCTGCCTTAATACCAAACAGAGTATCATGTTGTAAAGGTGCATCCAGTAATTTAGCTGTAACATGATCAGGCAAATTTTGCTCTTTTAGCCAGGCATGCCTCCTAATCATAGATCCAGTAACTGCGGCCCTGCAGGAGGCCTCAGGAATCAAAACCACATTGCAAAGTATGCTTTCCAACCTGATCAGCTGCATACAAAAATTCCTGCAATTCTTTATTTTCTGCACATTCAGAAATCAACATAATTTTCTGTTTCAGCAATCCCATAACATGTTGTTGATACTTGAGCATATGAAACTGGCAGTTTAAGGCCCTAATTGCCAAGGTTGCAGATGTATAAACCTTTTTTCCCCATCTATCCACTGCCCTTGAATCTCTGTCAGAGGGGGTAGGATTTTTTGCTGTTGAGCCCTTAACTCCCTTTGGACCCTGTGAAATAGTTTCAGGATCAGCAGCAGGGCTTCTAAATAAAAATTTGTGTGAGTCAGGGACCCTGTAATATCTGTCAGGCTTGCAGGGAGCCGGAGGTAAGGAGTCAGGGGTCAAGCTTGACTCCGAAAACACATCATCCACAATGTCTAAAACAGGGGGTATGGCTAAAGGCCTGTGCTGAGGGAGAAGAAGGAAATCCCTGAGCCTCTTCTTTGATTCTGAGAAATCTTGACTCTCCAGTGAAAATACTCCCTCAAAGTATGCAAGGTTTCTCCAAATGAATAATCCTCAGGAGGTGATGCAGATGGTATAGACTACTCTGCATCAGAATCCTCATTGGGAGGTATAGATAATTCCTGATCTGAAAAGGAATCAGAAGAAATAGAAACCTGATCTGAAGATTCATAATCAATGTCTTGCCTAGGCCTCTTATCAGGAGAGGGATGGGAACCCCTGATCAAGGTAATAAGGTCTTCAGCCATTTTGATCATCTGTTTTTTAGGCATAGCAGCCTGTGCACGTGGCTCATGCATTGTTTTTTTAGTTTTAGAAGGTGCTTTTGTCTTTGGTTTGCAGCTGTCGTCGGTTTGATATAAAAATGTTGAGGCCTGAATACACCCTCAGAAGCTGGTGCCTGCTCAGTGGCTCCGGACCCATCTGAGGGAGATACATCCATGGGTCCAATACTTTGAGTATCTTGTGGCATGCTGGACTCCACATGAGTCTCGGTAGGGGCCTACAACTCGAAAGTAGCGGGTATCAGGGGCTGCAAAAGCACCTCACTGAGTACCAGCGAACCAGCGACTGGCTTAGGAGAAGCTTCGTCATCGGTTTTGGACCTCGACTGTCTGTCTCTGTCCTTTTCTTTGCGTTTTTTATGTACTCCAGTAGTCAGATTGCTATCCGACAACAATTCTGGGTAGTTAAATCTGTTTCCAAAATACTTTGAGGCAAAAATATACTGACGCTTAATAGTGTGTTGGTTAAATCTAGCACAAAAGTGACAGCCAGGCACATTGTGATCAGGGCCTAGGCAAGGAATACAGTATAAATGGAAATCCTTATGAGGTATTTGCTTCCCACAAGTAATACAATTATTAACTTTTTCTGACATCGGTATGGAGCAAGAAAAAAGTTTCCCCAACGGGGTACTTAGCTTTAGTGAAGACTTCAGTTCTGAAACTCAAACTTGAATATTTCAGGAGTCGGCCAACCGGCACTTGTGAACCGCTTCTGCTTCAGGTACCACATGGCAGGAAAGACTGAAGAAAATGGTGTTGGCTGCTTGTTTTATACCCCTGATGACCTGACGTCATGGAAGAGGAGACAGCAGCCGACGCAAGACCAAAGACTTTGGAATTCAGGCCGACTGAGGGCAACCTGCCAGCAGGATTACCCAAATATAATGACTGCAACAGTGAAACATGAAGAACATCAAAAGGGCAGCCTATTCCAGAAATATGGGATACAATTAATACAATTAGTAGGTATGGGGCTAGAACCCCCAGTCCTGTAATTGTCTAACACCAATGATTAGGGTGCTACCAGCCTTGTGACCTTCTACAAGCAAAGGCAAAGGTGCTACCTCTTGAACAATTGGCACTACTAGTTACCTGTGCTGACACTACTAGTTACCTATGCTGACACTACTAGTTACCTGTGCTGACACTACTAGTTACCTGTGCTGACACTACTAGTTACCTATGTTGACACTACTAGTTACCTGTGCTGACACTACTAGTTATCTGTGCTGACACTACTAGTTACCTATGGCTAAAGGTCAGACAGATTAATGGAAGGAAGCCTGGCTCTGTAACATAGAAGTAAAAAGCCTTGACAATAATATACATGACTTGAGTTTGTATAGCAGCTAAGACAGTGGAAGAGACACTCAGGGAAGTATATGAATGAGTGGTTTACAATGGTTTGCTCATCCTGGAGTGGAGGAGATGGTTGTCCTGGTTAGCCAATCTGCTTTTGCGCATGCACAGTGTTGCATGACACTATGGCTGTATGACACGAGTAATGATAATCCTCATAGGGGTCATGTTGGAGTGTGCACGTCATGGGATGGTCAGAGGAAACCCCTGAGGTGATGCAGGCACTCACATCAGACAGCAGAGATGGGGTTTGGGTACAGGGATATGCTGTTGTTGCCAGGAAGCCAGAAAGAGTGCAAGCCACCGCCATGGCTGCCTGTGTGATAGGAACTCTGAATCTGTTGTTGCCATCAAAGGAGAATATTAAAGGATGGTGGAAGCGTAATGGCTGCCAGAGGCTTAATGGCTGGCAGATATGGCAGCAAAACGTACATAGAATAAATGAATTCATGGTATAAAAAGACCTTCCTTAGAGACTAGGATAATGAAAAGTATAATCTTTCACTGGACAAATTGCTCCTGTACAAGGACAAGCTGGGAGCACTCTCTGGTGAAGTGACTTATGCAGGGTCACACAATAAGCAAATAAAAGTGGAAGGATTCAAACCCTGTACCATGCTCATTAACATCACAGAGCTTTAGTTCTCTGCACTAACTGCCTGACATTAATATGTGACCTTGATAGCCAGACTGAGCCATTAGTAACTAAGAGGATTAATTAGAAGTTAGTTATCAGAGAACATGCTTGAGGGACAGCTTTGTCTCCCAGAGGTTACCACACCTTTGGAACAGACTCCCACTTCATATCAAACAGAGCAACTCATTGGCCCTCTTCAAATGCAATCTGGATGATTGAATGGGCAACCGTAAACTCACCCTGGGGGTTCCACATGTGTCCCTCTTGGACAGGGGCAATAGGTGCTGATCATGGCAATAAGGGTAGAACTTGGCTAGGCTTGTAAGGGCCCTAGGGCAATTAGCCTAGTACCTTCCTATGATCCCATGAAGAGAGAAATTGCTCTGACATGCCTGTCGTTTATGGAATATAAGACTATGTATAACTGAGGAACCTAAAAGTGCAAAAACCTGTAATAGTCACTCGTTATAGGGAAAATTAGTACCGTGTTTAATTGTTTGAGAAACCTGTACAAAAGAAGCCTTTTTAGAGAAAGGTACTTACCTGTCTGAAAAAATTGCAATAGGGAAGATCTGTGTTTTGTGCATAATTAAGAGAGAGACAAACTGAAATTTATCATTGGCTAAAGAACAGAATGAAAGGATCTACTAATAGTCTGAAACAGTTTGTAAGCATCTTTTCTGTTTACATTTTCCATTTTTGAGTGAAAATAATGAACATATTTAAATTCACATTAAAGAAGAAAGTGCTATGTGTACTCTTCCTTAAAAGAAGGAGTATGTGACCCAAGCTAATATCCAAAGGTAAAGTGCAAATGTTGCTATTATATATGCTATAAGTTATGTCCAAGTATTGCAACATCAGCTGCTTAACAGACTCCCAGATGTATTATACATCCCTATATTATGTTGTTCCTTATATAATACATTTACAGTTCTTCTGGTTTCCTGCCTGGGTACAATGATTATAATTAAACAAAACAGGTAGTGAACAAAGAGGATAGATGGGTGTCAGCAAGTGCCGAGTTCCATCACATGTCTTTACTATTCATTAATTAATTTATCTACCTTTTTTATCCCGATAGATGTCTCTACACCAGGTCTGATGTCAAAGCCACTGTCTTCCATGAAGACTGGCTGATTCTGGTCATGCACCATAACACGGGCTCCAGCAACATTGGAAAGGTATGGGAGGAAGTCATTCTGTTCAGTTCGCAGCACCAAGGACAGCCCTGTAAAGATATAAGCAAGAAAAATGACTATATAAAAGTAATTGTTTCATAAGGTGAAGTGCTAAAATGTGCTGTGTCACATTATGTCACCATGCAAAGCATACTGAGTGAAAGTGTCAGTGAGGGACCATACTCTTTATACTGTGTGAGAGTGTGCATCCCGTAATGCAAGGCATATTGTGTGAGAGTGTGCAGTCATGTACAACATACTGTGTGAGTGTGCAGTTATGCAAAACATACTGTGTGGGCCATGCGCAACATATTGTGTGAGAGTTTGCGGTCATACACAACATACTGTGAGAGTGTGCAGTCATGCACAATATACTGCATGAGTGCACAGTCAAGTACAACATACTGTGTGTAAGTGTGTAGTCATGCAAAACATACTGTGTGTGAGTGTGCAATCATGCACAACATACTGTGTGAGAGTGAGCAGTCATGTGCAACATAGTGTAAGAGACTGTACTATCATACACAGTATGCTAGTATGCTGTGTGGATGTGAGCAATTATGCACAGCATACTGTGTGAGAATGTGCATGTTCAGCCATGCTCAACATATGTGTGAGACTATATGGCAATATAAGACATATTGTGTAAGAGTGCACAGTCATGCAAAACATACAATGTGAGACTGTGCCACCTTGCATGGCATACTGTGTGAAAGTGTGCTGTCATGCAAAATGTACTATATGAGACTTTGCCTCCATGCAAGGCATGCTGTGTAAAAATATGAGTGTGAAGCCATTCTCAAGCTACTGTGTGAGAGTGTGCATCCATTCTCAATATATTGTATGAGAATCTGCATTCAAGCACAGCTAACTGTATGAGACTATGCCACAATGCACGTTTGCACAGTGTACTGTATGAGACTCTGCCACTGTGTACAGTGTACTACTTGAGGCTCTGCCACCATGTACAACATACTGTGTGAGACTATGCTGCCATGCATGTTATAGTATGTAAGAATGTACAGCTATTCACACAATGCTATGTAACACTTTGCCACAATGCACAACATACTGTGTGAGACAGTGCAGTCATGCATAATATCCTGTGTGTGATTCTGACACCATTGCCATGCACAGCCTACTGTGAGATTGTGCTGTCTTGTATGGCATAGAATGTCAGATGTGCAGCCATGCACAGCATGCTGTGTGAGACTATACCTTGATGCATAACATAGTACCTGAGACGATAATACCATACATTGCATACTGTGTGAATGTATGCAGCCATTCACAGCATACTGTGGGAGAATGTGCCACCATGTACAGCATACTTTGCGAGACTGTGTCATCATGCATCATATACTATGTGTGAAATGGTAGCTATACACAGTATACTATGTGAGACTGTGCCATCATGCACAGCATATTGTGTGAGACTGTGCCAACATGCATGGCATACTGTGTGAGTGTGCAGTTATGCACAGCACACCATGTGAGAGTGTGTCACCATACACAGCATACAGTGTGAGAGTGTACAGTTATGCATGATGCTGTGTGTCATTCTGCTCCTGCTTCTCTCCCTTCCCTGGACAAGAACCATGAGACTTGAATCATTTTTACAGGCTTTTAATCATACAAATAGTAAGAGTGGCCATAAGAACACACATATGAGTATGACAATGGCATGCCCTTAGGAAACACTGCCACAGAAGAAGAAAAACAACTCATTGACCCTGTTGATGCCCTATTATCTAAAAGGCTGTCTTCTGCAGAAATAAAACATCCTGTCTACAAAGTATTCCATAATCTCGACAGGAACGGTTGCAAATGCCTGCAAATGAGTAGGTGGGTTGGGAGGCTGTCTGAATTTCATCTGATGAAGATCTGTATTCTCAGGGTACATAAATAAATAAACAAGTCAGTACCACCCAGTGTGGCTACATATATCTTAAACTGAGGACAAAATCACCGTAATGGTTTCTTTAGGGCAGATTCATACTTCAGGATCTTTCTTGATCTTTTTATAACAAGATCTATCAATGATTCATTTTGCCATTTAGGAAATGTACAAGTGTTAGGTACACGATAGCTACAAATGCTTGTACCTAAAAGGAGTACTAAAACTTTCACCAATCTACAAAAATACATAAAGTATCTTTCTGTAATGCTGGTAATCTAGACTTGAATTTGAGGATAGTATTCTAAGGCCCATTGTATGAGAAAATTAATAAAAGATGCCTGCTACTGACCTCCATCCCTTGTGACAAAAATGCTGGATAATTCTTTCACCCTCAGAAAAGGCTTCAAATATAGCTGTCTGAAGATGTGCTACACTCCCTCCCACAGCCATGTAAGGACATTGGTAGTATAAAAGGGGCCTTGGCTTATGTCATTTTCTTTCTTGACCTGGTAAGGTCAGCTGAGAAGCTGAACTGACAAGGGCATTATATTCTCTAGTGCCCTAAACTCCCTCTTTGGGATGCAAGGGGAAGGTAAAGATTAGATCAGACTATGAGATACCCCAGTCTAGGGTACTGGGTTAGAAGAGAAGGAAATGGGACGGATCCTGGGCTGCGACAGTGAATGTACTCAGACATCGACATTCATAGTAAGTTCCTAACGCAGCTGTACTATGCTCATTGCAGATTCCTAAAGCAAGGAGTGGAGAGTGGTTGGCAGATTGCCAGATGTACTTGTCCCTTGTAGTGATTGTTATGTATATAGTAGGAGGGGGGGTTGTATGATATAAATGGAATGATACAGAGGTCCGTGATGGAAAGCATATTCATTATTTTGAAAACTAAATAAATACCGACCAATTTAAAAATTAAGTTTCTTGTTTTAAGTTATTGTTTATACTAGTGAAAGCTGATGGGACAGACTGAGAGTTTTAGCTTCACAGATTAGTACCTTAACCCATATACTGTGTTGCCATTATGACTTCAGTAATCAGCACTGACACTCACGTAATATTTTTGTGAGAAACGTACAATACAGACCTATTCTAATCACTTCATGAACATATCACCTGCCACTTTTGCCATTCAAAATCACCTTTCTAATAACATACAAATAGCTTTGCTGCATTTGTTCAAAACCTAATGACATTAGAATTATCCCAGAAACTTGAAAACTAATATTAAAGTTATGAGCCATCATTTAAATGCCATATTTAGCCAATTAAATGGCTATTCCTTTTAGTCTTATGGGATATTAAATTCTGGCATTTTTAAATCATCTCAGCTGCAGACAAATGAATGCCATTGACTATACATTTGGATTGATATGCAGAAAACAAAGATCCCGTGGTTATCTAGTCTAATGATGATTCACCATATCAAATTAGTATCGCATACAGTAGTTACATCAGAGGATTAAGCCTATGAGCTGCTAATCAGCTACTTCCTAGGGTACAGGGTTTCATTCTCTCAGCCATCATTTGTTTACTGTGTGACCTTGAGCAAGTCACTTAACCAGACAGTGCTTTGGGGCAATTAGTAATTTGGACTAGACCAGTGACTTGTCTCCTGGACTACATCTCTAGTAATTGTTACAAAGTACCCTCACACTACCTGATGCATAACCCCAAATAACACTCATAGCTTGGATGCAGATACTAAACTCCAAAGGACCCCAAAATGCATCATATAACAGTATGTACTTTGCAATCATTCTTTCTGCAAATCTGCAGTATGACTTGAGTGGTGTTGCAGCATCTTAAGCACTCATTCTGCTGTTGCTTTCAATAAAAGCTGATGTCATATCAAAAGATCCATTCACCATCATGCCTTTCAACATGCTTACCAAAACGTGTGAGCACGCCATCTTATTTCCAGTTTCATTATTTTCACATTTCTTGGTTATGCCTGTACCATACAGGTCTGAAGTCACTTGATTTTGCTCCATATGCCTCTTCTCGGAGCTTGTTCCTTCCTTTTCATCTGTCGTTCTGTAAAGATGTGCTTTTCTCACATTGTACCTTACTCTGTAACACCCCAGACAGTTGAGAGGTATAGTTGCTCCCATCAGTGGGGTCAATGTTGAGTGTTGCAATATCAGTGAGTTTACTGCTTAATGCTGCCTTAGTAATGGGAGGCACTGTTAAGTTCTATATCTGTCAGTGGGGTTAGTACTAAAAGATATCCTTTCAGCAGAGTCACTGTCAGCTGCTGACCCATCAGTTGGATCACTGCCAAGTGCTTCACACAATCAGTGACTCATAGTTAAGTACTGCCTTATCAATGGGGTCAAGGTCAAGGCCAAGTGTTGCCTTGGTCACGATGGTTACTGTTAAGTGTTCTTTGTCAGTGATGTCGCTCTTAAATGCTTCCAAGATCACTGGGTTTACTATAGAGTACTTCTGTAGTTAGCAACATTAATACTGCTAGCTGCCCTCATTGCTGGGGTTAATGACAAGTGCTGCCTTAGTGAACGGAGGCAGTCTTAAATACTGTATCTCCCAAAAGGGTTACTGGTGAGAGCTGGCACAAGGTCTTACTGTCTAGTACTGTCTCAGTGGGGTTAATGTAAATACTTCCTCTATCTTTGGCATCACTGTTAAGTACTGACCTAATCTTTGGTCATCATTGTCAGGTACTGCCACTGCCAGGGGCTGTTGACAAGTATTGTGTGTTATCACTGTCAGCAGTGAGCACCTCTTTTGTGAGCAAGCTGCTTGTCGCGTACTATCTGAGGTGAGGAAGTGGGATACTTATCAAGCAGCACTTCTATAAATGGTACCGTCGTTGAATATGGCCTCTTTCAGCAGTCACAAACAAGCATTGCCCTTCTCATTGAGGTCATTAGTGGGTGCTGTCTGCTGTCATATGCTGCCTTTCTGATTACTTTTGGGATAGCTTTGTGTATCTAGGCATTTAGAAAAACTATATTTCAGAACTTCAAAGGAAAATAAAATAGAACTACTAACAATGAACCTCAAAAGATCAAACTTCAAAATATCTAAAAAAGAGAGCAAAATACTTTTTTGTAGGGAGCATGTGCCCCTACACTCCCCACCACCTGCTACTAGATATACCAAATATGGGACTTCCCACATAGAATTTCTATATTCTGTGATCACATGACTATTTAATTACTTCTGCCGTCACTAAAGACATTCAAAAATTACAAATGTTCGACCAAATGAATGGTTCTTTTGTATATATGTGTGTGTGTGTGTGTGTGTGTGTGTGTGTGTGTGTGTGTGTGTGTGTGTGTGTGTGTGTATACATATATATAGATATATATATATATATATATATATATATATATATATATATATATATATCTATATATATATATATATATATATATCTATATATATATATATATATATATATATATATATATATATATATATATATATATATATACACATATATATATATATATATATATATATATATATATATATATATATATATATATATATATATATATACCTACAAAAAGGCCTCACTGAGACCAATGACTGGTGCCAGAAAGTACAGTTGTGTACACTTACCATAAATGTAGATGTTCGAGTGTATTCACTGTTGCAGTCATTACATTTGGGTAATCTGATGGCAGGTTGCCCTCAGTCGGCCTGATTAACAAAGTCTTGGGTCCTGCGTCGGTTGCTGTCCCTTCTTCCATGACGTCAGGTTGTCAGGAGTATAAACATGCAGCCGACGCCATTGCATCAGTTTTTCTTGCCCCAGATGTCAGGTGCCCCCCAAATGGGGAGCAATATATATATATATATATATATATATATATATATATATATATATATATATATATATATATATATATATATAAAATTTAAAACATATAAAATTTAAAACACAAAACATATACCTCCAAAAAAAAGCAAATACATCAAAAAAACTTTTAATCATAGTAAAAAAAAGGAGAGGTATAGTTAGAGAAAAACAGGGGGCTGGAGGGAGGGTAACCAGGACTGCAACAGTGAATACACTCGAACATCTACATTTATGGTAAGTGTACAGAACTGTACTATGTTCTTCCTGTTTCACTGTTGCAGTCATTACATTTGGGTAAAATCCCAAAGCTATGGTTGGGAGGATGGGTTTATACAGCATTAGGAGCATCTATAAGGCCCTGCAGGACAGCAGTGGCAAAGGCTGCTCTGGAATTGGAGAAGAGAGGTAAATGGTAATGTTTGGTGAACGTTTGAACTGTGCACCAGGTAGCAGCTTCTAGAATGTCTCTGGTAGGAACCCCTCTGAGAAAGGCTGCAGAAGTAGATGCAGCCCTGGTGGAATGAGATCTGATCCCCTTGGGGATAGGTTTACCATGGTGCATATAGCAGAAAAGAATACAATGGCTTATCCATTTCAAAATAGTCTGCTTTGAAATAGCCTTTCCCTCTGCCCCTGCAGCAAATGCCACCAATAGTTGTTCAGATTTTCTTAGAGATTTTGTCCTGTTTAAGTAGAATCTAAGTTGTCTGTGTACATCCAATGAATGCAGAATCCGCTCACCCTTGTTCTGTGGATTGGGGAAGAAAGTTGGCAGATGAATGGTCTGATTAAGAGCCACATTGTATACCACCTTAGGCATAAAGGATAGATTGGTCTTGAAAGCCACCCTGTCCGGATAAAAAATAATGAAAGGCTCCACTGCCATAAGAGCCTGTAATTCTGAAATCATTCTAGCTGAAGTGACTGCTAAAAGGAAAGCAGTTTTCCAAGAGAGAAATTTTAGGTCCGCAGTAGCAGCTGGCTCAAAAGGAGGTAGAGTGAGTTTTTCCAAAACAAAACTGAGGTCCCATGCAGGAGTTGGTGCTCTCCTGGGAGGTCTTAAATTTTTGGCCCCTCTGAGATACTGCTTTAGCAGAGGATGCGAGTAGAGGGGAGGTTCTGTGTTGTAATGAGCTGAAATGGCAGAGGCATGGATTTTTATGGAAGAAAAAGATAGGCCCTTGTGAAGCATCTCAGTTAAGTATTGCAGAATCTGAGGGATATTAGGCATTACTGTGCTTATTCCTTGTGACTGATTCCAGGCACAGAATCTTTTCCATTTGTCAGCATAGGATTTTCTAGTACTAGGCCTTCAGCCTCCAAAATGACATCCATCATAGGTTTGCTGAGAGATGCCAAGGGTGAAATTAGTTGATTAGCCACACTGCAAGATTCAAAGTTTGGAGATGAGTGTGCAGAATTTGGTAGTTCTGCTGAGACAGTAGGTAAGGTGTCTGAGGCAGGTGCCATGGAGGAAGGTGTGACACATTGTGCAGGAGTGGGTACCAGTGTTGGCGAGGTCAGTCTGGAGCAATCAGAAACATTTTTGGTTTGTCCTGTCTGACTTTTAGTAGGACTTTGGAGAGCAGAGGCAGAGGGGGAAAGGCATAGACTGATAGGTTTTTCCAGCTGAATGATAGAGCATCCACTTTCCAAGCTTTTTTGTGATGAATTCTTGTGCAGAATTTGTCCAACTGATAATTCTGGGGTGAGACAAAAAGATCTATGTCTGGGCTCCCCCATTTGCATGTCAACATGTTGAAAACTTGTGGTTCCAGTTTCCATTCGTGTGGGTCCATACGATTTCTGCTTAGTTCGTCTGCCACAGTATTTAGCTTTCCTGGCAGGAATTGAGCTTGTAGATGTATTTGATAAGTCAAGGCTGTGTTCCACAATGCCATGGCTAGTCTGCAAAGGGGGTAGGAATGCTTGTTTATGTACCACATGACTGTGGTGTTGTCTGTCTTTATCAGTAGTTGTCCTGGATGAAGGCAGTCCTTGATGGCTGTGAGAGCATTCTGTACAGCTAGCATCTCTTTCTGATTGATATGTAGATGCATTTGATTTGGGCTCCATTTGTCCTGAATGCATTTCCTTGCCAGATGCGCCCCCCCCCCACAAGCATAGTCTGATGTGTCTATAGTTAAGGTTTGGGCTGCAGGGGGTGGAGTAAATGGCAGTCCCTTGTTTCGGTGGCAGGCCTTTGCCCACCATACGAACTCTAGTTGCAGGCAAGGTATAATAGGAATCATTGTTTCCAGGCTGTGACAATGTTGACTCCATAAACTTTTTAGGTACCACTGAAGTTTCCTCATATGCAGTCTTGCATATGGAATTAGAAGAATGCAGGAGGCCATAAACCCGAAGGCCTGCAGAATTTGTCTTGCAGATAGCTGTGTTTTTGTGGCTACCTGTCTGAAATAAGTCATCAAGTGAATTTGCTTTTCTGGTGTAAGGTAAGTTATCTGGGCAGTTGTATTCAAGCTTGCACCCAGGAATGCAATTTTTTGAGAGGGTACCAGTTGTGATTTCTTTTTGTTTATGGGGTACCCTAGACAAGTTAGAACCCTTTTTACAAATGCCAGATGCTTTAGAAGAGTGTCCTTGTTTTCTGCTTGAATTAGACAATCATTGAGTTATGGATAAATTTGAATATTTCTTTGCCTGCAAAATACAATTACTGGCATCAGGCCCTTTGTGAAGACCCTGTGCACAGTAGATAAGCCAAAGGGCAGTGCAGAGAACTGGTAATGCAAATAGCCTTCTTTGAAGCAGAGGTATCTTCTGCAAGATTCCCTGATTGGGATATGGAAGTAAGCCTCTTTTAAGTCTAGAGTTACCAGCCAGGCATCTTTGCCTGGCATAGGTAGTAATTGCTGAAGAGTCAGCATCTTGAATTTTGGAATGTCCAGAAATGTATTTAGATTGGATAAGTCCATTATTGGATGCCATGATTTGTCTTTTCTGGGTACCAGGAAAAGTCTTGAATAGAAACCTTGTCCCTGTTCCTCTTCTGGTACTGGTTGAATAGCCCCCATATTTATGAGGGACAGAACTTGTTTCTGGGCCTCTGCCCACTGATTTGTAGGCAGGTCTGGCCATCCATTTGGGATTGGCAACGTGTGAAAATGAAACCTGTATCCCTGGGATACTATATTTAAAACCCATTTGTTCTGGGTAATCAGTTGCCAGTTTCATGCATGAAGTGCCAGCTTTCCCCCCAAAGGGGCGGCCAAAAGGTAAGTGCTTGGTGACTGTAGAGGAAAGTCATTGAGACTGTTTACCATAGGGAGGTGACTTGTTGCTTCTAGGTTTGGAGGTGGAGGCATCCCATTGTTTTGTTCTAAAAGTTCCTTGTGACTGAAACCTGGAGCCTTTGGAATGTCTGGATTTGACTTGAGTGGCTCTCGAGGGAACTGGAAAGGACCAGTTCTTAGTAGGCCAGTGCCTACTAAATCTGGGAGGCTGCACTTGTAAGAAAATTTTCACAGTTTGCATAGATTTAGCTTTATCTTCCATCTTTTTTAAAACTTCTTCAGCCTTATTACCAAAGAGACTGTCCTGTTGTAAAGGAGCATCCAACAATTTTGCTTTAACATGGTCAGGCAGATTTTGCTCTTTGAGCCAAGCATGCCTTCTTATCACAGATCCAGTTACAGCAGTCCTGCAAGAGGCCTCCAAAGAATCAAAACCACATTGCAAAGTATGTTTTCCAACTTGTTCAGCTGAATGTAATAAATCCTGTAACTCTTTACTTTCCACACAGTCAGAGATCAACATCATTTTCTGTTTAAGTAGACCCATAACATGCTGTTGATATTTAAGCATATGAAATTGACAGTTTAAAGCCCTGATTGTCAAGGTTGCAGACGTGTAAACCTTCTTACCCCATCTATCCAGCGCTCTGGAATCTCTGTCAGAGTGGGTAGGATTTTTTGCAGTAGAGGCCTTAATGCTCTTGGGACCCTGATAAATGGTTTCAGGATCAGCAGTAGGGTTCTTGAAAAGGAATTTGTGGGTGTCAGGAACCCTGTAGTATCTGTCTGGCTTACTAGGCGCCAGAGGCAGAGAATCAGGTGTCGTACTGGATTCTGAAAAAACATCATCAACGATGTCAAGAACAGGAGGTATAGCCAAAGGCCCATGCTGAGGAAGAAGAAGAAAATCCCTAAGTCTCTTTTTAGATTCAGAGAAATCCTGACTTTCCCAGTGGAAGTGTTCCCTTAAGGTATGTAAAGTTTCTCCAAAAGAGAAATCCTCAGGGGGAGAAGCAGAAGGGATGGAATCTTCTACATCAGAGTCCTCATAAGTAGGTATAGATAAATCCTGTTCAGAAGAAGAATCAGAAGAAATAGAAACCTGATCTGAAGATTCATAGTCAGTGCCTTGCCTGGGCCTCTTAGCAGGAGGGGGATGGCTACCCCTGATCAAGGTAATTAAGTCTTCAGCCATTTTGATCATTTGTTTTTTAGGCATTGGGGCCTGTACACGTGGCCCAAGCATTGTTTTTTTAGACATAGAAGTAGATTTTGGCCTTAGATTTGAAGATGGCGTCAGTTTAATATACAAATCTTTAGGCTTGAAAACACCCTCAGAAGCCAGTGCCTGCACAGCGGCTCCAGACCCATCTAAGGTAGAGACATCCATGGGTTCAATACGTAAAGCTTCTTGTGGCATACCAAACACCGAATGGGTCTCAGTAGAGGCCTGCGAATCAAAAGTAGCGGGTATCAGGGACTCACTGAGTACCGGTGAACTGGCAACTGGCTTAGGAGAAGCGTTGTCATCGGTTTTGGACCTCGACGGTCTATCTCTGTCTTTTTCTTTGCGTTTTTTTAGGTATTCCGGTAGTCAGATTGCTAAACAATGACATTTCTGGATAGTTAAATCTTGAGCTAAAATATTTAGAAGCAAAAATATACCGACATTTAATCATGCGTTGATTAAATTTAGCACAAAACCGACATCAAGGCACGTTGTGGTCAGGGCCTAGGCAAGGAATACAGTACAAATGAAAATCCTTATGAGGTATTTGCTTCACACAAGTAATGCAATTATTAACTTTTACTGACATTGGTAAGGAGCAAGAAAAAGTTCCCCAATGGGGTACTTAGCTTTTAGTTGAAGACTTCGGTTCTGAAACTCGAAAACAAAAATTTCATGAGTCGGCCGACTGGCAATTGCGAACTGCTTCTGCTTCGGGCACCGCGCAGCAAGAAAGAGTGATGTAATGGCGTCGGCTGCATGTTTTATACCTCTGACGACCTGACGTCATGGAAGAAGGAACACCAACTGATGCAGGACCCAACACTTTGTTAATCAAGCCAGCTGAGGGCAGCCTGCCAGCAGATTACCCAAATGTAATGACTGCAACAGTGAAACACGAAGAACATCCATTTTAGCTGAATGCCAAAAAATGTGTCATCTTCCCCTTTGGGAAAAACACAGTTCCCATGAATTACCACATAGATGGTAGTCCACTGAACACTGAAGGCTTTATAAGAGATCTGGGAGCACAGGTTGACAGGAACCTCTCTTTCGACCACTACATTGCCACTGTGGTCAGAAAGTCCTTCTATGTGGTACATCTCATTAGTAAGGGTTTTGCGTCCAGGAAGAAAGAGGTCATTGTCTCCCTCTACTCTTCCCTCATTAGGCCAATCATTGAGTACAATGCCCCATTTGGAATGTACCTCACTAGACAGCTGCAACAACTGGAGAGGCTGCCAAAGTACCTCTCAAAGAGGATCCTAGGCCTTAAACATTTGTCCTATATGGACAGACTCAAAAATCTCCAGCTATTCTTTGTCTCATATTGCCTACTTAGAGGTGATCTCTGCTTGACTTACAAAGCCATGTCTGACCCAGCTCTGTTAGAAATTCTACATCTAAAGAAATCCCAATCCCTCTGCACCACACACTCCAGAGACCTCAACCTCATGAACATGCTGGAGAGACAGGTTCATAACCCAGAGACTGCCCATGTTATGGAATAGACTTCCCATACATGTCAAGACGAGCACCTCACTGGCCCTCTTCAAGAAAAATCTTGATGAGTGGATGGGAAATAGAAAATCCATCCTAGGGATCACCCCAGTGGCTTTACTCAACAGAGGCACTGGGAACTAAGGTCAGGTGGCAAGATGCCAGGGTAATCCTATGGGCTAGGCTTGTAAAGGCTCCAGGGCCATTAGCCTAGTACACACCTATGAACCTATATATATATATATATATATATATATATATATATATATATATATATGTGTGTGTGTGTGTGTGTGTGTGTGTGTGTGTGTGTGTGTGTGTGTGTGTGTGTGTGTGTGTGTGTGTGTGTGTGTGTGTGTGTGTGTGTGTGTGTGTGTGTGTGTGTGTGCTTTCATCTGCCTAGCTGCACTGAATAAAGGACTAATCCACAATAAATTGTCTCCAGGCTTCTTTATTTCTTTGACCAAACCTAATCTGCTGGAAAATTCTCTAGCAAGTAATTTTGCTCTGTAGCAGCTGGACAAGAATTCCTTTGCTTCATCATGGAAGCTAACTTGGCACCGATAACTAGAACTGCACAAAAGAAAACGGTTCTACAGTTATAGTTCTAACCTGAGAAGTATCTGGCCCCCACAGCCTTTGCAGACAACCATAGGATTTTTAGTTTAACTCATCAAATGCTTTCATTAAAATAATGTGACCATAAATTCATTCACCCTGTCTAAAAAGGTTTATACAATTTATAAAATATATGCAAAATGTTTAAAATATATCAAAAATTAATTTAACATATAACATTCTGCCATTACTCTTCATTGAAGCACAACCACCCCATTCCCTTTTTTTAATACATTCTTTAAACTTAGCTGTTCATTTATCCCTGGTGAAAGATATGACCCCGGTTTTGTTTCCATAACTCCTCTTCTTCTTTAATTTCAGTTTGGTCCAGCACAAAGAATAAATATTTTGAACATTTTCTACATTTGTAGTGCAGCTGAATAATGCATCGCACTTATTAGCCTTTATGGCATTAAGATGATCCCTAACCCTTAACCTTAATTTCCTGTCAATTTTTATATAAAAAAGTACGCATGCATTACATTCGGCAAAGTGCACTACTCTTTCAGTAATACAGTTATAACGTCCATCTATTCAGGAGGTCCTATGTATACTTTCAACTGTAAAATAAGGACTGCTTGACATATATTTACAATATTTACATGTACGTTTCCTTTTACCTCAGATCTTTATGGACCTTTTCCTTTCTTTCTGAACACAGTTTCACATCATTTCCTTTCTTGTGTGAGAACACAATGTACTCCCCCCTCACCCCATGCTGTGCCAAACCTCTTGGTTAACTTTGAGCATTTTTCAGTTTCTGTTAATTATTTGTTTAATCATATAATTGCCCACTGAATATGTTAGGGTCATGCTATGTTCCTTGTTTTTTTTTTTTTTTCTCTTCATCGCTTTATTGTACCTGTTCTCTGCTTCTACTTCCACTATAGGTCTGTATTTGTCTTCAACAACTCACATAACTATTTCATTCACTATACCTAATGAATAATCCCTATTTAATAACAGACTCCTAAATTCCTTTATAACTTCTTTAAAGTCATTGTCCCCTCACATTAATTTAGAAGTACTAACTAGGCTACCTTTTCTAACATTTTTTAGCCAAATTTTTGTCTTACAGTCATTGTTTCTTTTTATGGTTAACAGTGGAGAATAGTAAAGGAAGAAAGGAGGTTTTAGCTGAAAGAAATTTTCAGGGTGGGTGGTCTGGACTATATGTGGAAAGACTGAAAGTTTGGTGTCTTTAATCAACAGAGTTGTTGCAAAGTATTTTTAATACCTGCTAATTGAGCATACAGAATAGCCTTCATCAGTGAGGTCACTGTCAGCTTCTATGACCAGGGTCCACTGCTGAGTGCTACTTGCATGTATAGGGTTATTGTGAAATGTTGCCTCAGCCAGTGAGGCTGTAGCTGAACAGTCTGTTACCATTGGGGAAATACATAGCCTCCACAGCTGTGCTCCTCTTACGGGGGTTAATGGTGTTTATAATGATCTCTGAGTAATACTAACTATACAGTAAAAAGGATAGAAAGGACTAAAAGACACCTTAGAAACCCTCCAAACTTGCAAGTCCTTGCAGGCAATCAGTGCTGACTGAGCCTCATTACTGATACTCCTAATCAGGATCAATACTCCTGATGAGGATCAATTCTCCCGATCAGGAACAATACTTCCAGTCAGGAACAATACTCCTGATGAGGATCAATTCTCCCGATCAGGAACAAAACTTCCAGTCAGGAACAATACTCTTAATAGTTCTACCAATAAAAGGAGTCGATGACCTCTTTATCCACCCCTGGATTCTGGGAACTTTCATTTGTTTTACAGGCAAGATTATAGCGTAGTGCTTACCACTTTCAACTCCAGGGGAGAATGAAATCCAAGGATTGTTGTCATCTCCATCATTGAAGGTGTAGCAGCTGCCATACTGCGGGTGATTGAATTGGGTGTAGTTCCTATTATAGAAAAAGAACAAAGCTGGTAGCAATATTCAAGTGAAAGAGTCTCAGATACAGAAAAAGTAATAATAATAATAATAATAACAATAATAATAATAAAAATAATAATAATAGTAATAATGAAAGAAATATAAAATGCAGTTCTATCACAGCATAATAGCAAACTTTGCAAAAGCAGGGTGCCAAATTGATTACTCACCCAGAACCACACGATATCTTGTTGAATTCACAGGCATAGACAAAGTTACTGATTTGAGGGTTATCCTCCTGGTAAGTTGACAAGGGGGCATTCCCCATAATATTTACATACTGATATTTGTACCACTCCCTCAAAGCATCGACACCTGATGAGTATATCTGATAAAAACAGTCTCCATCTGTATCATTGCACTAAGGGTAAAGAAAAGAAAAAAACATGAATAGTAAGTTAATAAATAAAAACATTTATATACAGGAACACACACACACACACACACACACAATTACACACACACACACACACACACACACACACACACACACACACACACACACACACACACACACACACATACACACACACACACACACACACACACACACACACACACACACACACACACACACATACACACACACACGCACACACGCACGCACACACACACACACACACACACACACAATTACACACACAATTACACACACACACACACACACACACACACACACACACACACACACACACACACACACACACACACACACACACACACATACACACACACACACACACACACACACACACACACACACACACGCACACACACACACAATTACACACGCACACACACACACAATTACACACACACACACACACACACACACACATACACACACACACACACACACACACACACACACACACACACACACACACACACACACAAAACACACATGCACATTTGCATGTTCGCACACGCACACATACTCACAAAACACACGTGCATGTACGCGCGCGCGTGCACACATACACATGCACATGTGCATATACTCATGCGCACATATACACAAAATGCATGCACATGTGCATGTACACGCACGCATACACAACACACACACACACACACACACACACACACACACACACGCAAGGGCACACGCACACACACGTAGACATTACACACACAGCAGGAATTAAGTATAATGTGCAAACATACTTTTGATGAGACAAACTCTTATTTAAGCCATTCCCTATAAACCTCAGGACTGCAAGCACTATATACTAGTCAAAAGTGAAAATAATCTCTAGCAAAAACTTTTCCTACCATTTACATTCCATAGAACCATCAGTGAGAGTAGCAGCATTTTAAAGAGCCAGGGACACAAAAACATTAAAGTTAACCTCCTTAAAATGGAGAACATCGATATCTGTGCAGTGACTGAGACCTGGTTCAAGGCTCCAGAGAGCACCCCTGCACTACCAGGCTATAACTCATACCACACTTTTTGGCCATGTAACCTGGACCAGAACACCAAAGGCAGAGTTGTGTCCATATTCATTAAGGATATCCACACCTCCAGTCTAGTTGCTCAGCATAATGCAGTCGAGGTTATCCAAGTGCAACTAACTCTGGGCAAAACTGCAATCCAAACTGTAGCTTGCTACAGATCACCCACCATGCCCCAGGATTTCCACTCCTCTTTTCTTGATGTAATGGAAAATATTATGGTTCAACCAAACACCCTAATAATGGGTGATTTCAACTACCCCACCATTAACTAGGAAAACTACTCATGTACCAACTCCTTTGCTCAATGCTTTCTGGAATTCATAAACTCCAACGCCCTGGATCAACTTATACACACCCCCACCAGAGGCAACAATACCCTAGATCTAGTCATTACCAACATGAGTGACAGGTGTTCCACACCTGAAGTCAACGCCTCATTGGTCCGATCCGACCATAAGCTTACCCCAGATATCCACATCCTGCCCTCACCCCCCATTAAGGAAACCATGGTAAAAAATTTCTCCAAAGCCAACTTCATGCTTCTTAAGACAGAAGTGGTGAACTTCATGACACCCATGCAGATGGACAATACAGTTACGACTACTGAATCCTACACAATTGCCCTTTATAAGCACTTACATGAGTGCATAGATCGTGCTATCCCAAACAGAACCAAGACGCTATCCTCCAAAAAAAGGAAGCCAATCTGGTGGTCCCCTCCCATAA